>NC_091118.1:199822336-200104836 GCF_040183065.1 Periplaneta americana | reverse complement strand
GGCTTTTGTTATTTTGTAAATTTGGTCAAATTTTGACACTTTCACTTAAGTATAAATGAAATAAGGTTCATGATAACTGAATCCTGTTTACCTTGACTTCCTGTCGGTGAAGATTTGTAATACGCTCTACAATAGCTTATACGAGTATTACGAATTTTAAATATATTTTACTTTCGTAATATTTTGATACTGTGCCATTACAGAAGAAATCTTGTGATATTGCAAAATTCGATTTCGAGATTTCTGCGAAACTAATACACATTTTCAGCATCCTTGATATACCGAAAAAGTGGTTTTGAACAAGCGTCCAAAAAGCTTTGAAATTCAGACCTTGCTTCAGGCCCTACACCGTCATGACAGTGTACAGGTTTAATTAGAAAAATATGTCACGACAGAATAATACATAATGATAATAATAATAATAATAATAATAATAATGATAATGATAATTAACCATAGACTACTAAACTGCTGGACTAGTGCGAATTACGGATATTTTATTTATGTAGTAAAATCCCCTTTATTTCACGTTAAAATAACGCATCTGAAATAACGTACTAAATAAAATATTAATAAAGAGAGAAAAAAAATAGCTGATCTCAGGTTCGAACCTGGGTTCAATTACACCACGGTCTTTGACTTTGCCATTACCCTACAGACACCTATTTCTAGTATATTGGTTGAATTACTCGTACGTTCTATGATTGCTTTCATGTTTGGTGCCTATTATATTTAATTTTGAATTCTTAAAACGTAAACAAAAATATATTTTATGCTATATCGTTCCTCATTTGCGTAATTTTAAATTAATATTTTTATTGTCCTGATATAAATCATCAAACAAGGTATGGAATAGTCCTCGATTCTGTCTTTCCCAAACTAATGGATGGACTCAAACTCTTCTTCTATTTTTACGTTCAGTATTAGTTTTCAACTGGTCCAACTTCCTGCATTGCATTCACGTGTGACAGGATATCAATTCAATGAGAGCGTAAATGATGTTTATACAGTGATACGAGAGGCTGTACGGAACTATGTAGGTGAGATCATCTAAAGTTCCGGATGTAATCGTCTAGTGAATTTTCCTCTGGAATATTCAATATGTCGAAATGGGCCTTCCAACATAAAAAAAAAATCTTTATCATTACTCTGACATTACAAAACAATTAAACATCCCTTCCAGTATCGGCAACTTCTCCGACTGTTCTGTTTAGCAGGTTGTCGCTTATGCAAGGCGGTCTGAAAACAATACTGGGTGTTCATTTCAAAGTGTGTCATGACGTCACTGTTGAGTCAGCGATTAGAAGCGAGTTTCAGCTTTTATGTCAGAGAAGTTGCCTATTAATCAAGGCGTTCAATCTGAACTTGAGAACGTGTACGCTCTAACTTGAACGTCGTAGCAACAGATGGCGGTCTGTATAGTCTGGGTGCTACCGTAACCTCTTTCGAACTGCGTTTTGCGCGGGCAAGTCGTACGCAGGGTATTTGTTATCATTGGTTGCGTACGGCAACATTCCACAATACAAATCAAATGCTCCGTGTCCATGTTGACCATTGAAGTTAATGTCAACAAATGCTGTACGTAAGTAATCGTCTTAACCCTCTCCACATATCCCGACAGTAAGGAAAAAACTCACCTCAGTACGTGTTTCCAAACAGTTCACATACCTGCCACTACAGGTGTTACCGTACGTATCGGTAAATACTCTTCAGAATGAACGCCGTACTTGCTAGGCAACTTCTCTGGCACATAAGTAATACGCCTCTGTGGAAGTGGAGGAAGATTGAATTCTCTAGGCTCAACGACTAGCCACATGACGGCATACAGCGAGCCATGACACACTTTGAACTGAACACGCAGTATTAATTTATCATTCTTTTAACATTACAAAACGATATTGAACATCCCTTCCGGTATCAGCAACTTCTCCGACTGTTCTGTTTAGCTAGTTGTCGCTAAAGCAAGGCGGTCTGTACAATCTATACTAATAATAAATCTGTAGCCGAAATTTTTCTGGTAATTTTCGATTTTCCAAAAATAATTGGTCCTAACATATATAATTAACCGCCCTGAAACCGAAAATCACCTTTTTGAAATTTTTGTTTGTATGTCTGTCTGTCTGTCTCTCTGGATGTTTGTTACCTTTTCACGCGATAATGGTTGAACCGATTTACATGAAAATTGGAATATAAATTAAGTTCGTTGTAACTTAGAATTTAGGCTATATGGCATTCAAAATAGTTTATTTAAAAGGGGGGTTATAAGGGGACTTGAATTAAATAAATCGAAATATCTCCCTTATTATTAATTTTCATGAAAAATATTACATAACAAAAGTTTCTTTAAAACTAATTTCCGATAAGTTTTATTCTATGCAAAATTTTCATAGGCCCGATATTTAATGAGATAAATGAGTTTCAAAGTTACAATAACAACGCCATCTAAGGCGGTGTAATGAAATAAAAAACAAATGACTTCTTCTATAAGGGGCCTTGGACAACAACAATCGAAAGTTATGAAACAGCCTACAGAGAATGTTTCTGTGTTTGTATGAAGTAATGTCGGAAGCTAAATTAACCGATTTGTATAATTAATTATTAGTTCACCATTGGCAAGTGTAGTTTCTCTGGATGGACATAATGCTATAATGTTATTACAGTAACTTCTGAGTGAATCGAGGACAGGTAAGATTAAAATAGCTTCTTATGCACAGAAAACTTGATAGGCATTCGTTTCCTATATTTCCTAAAATAATTTTTATGACCGAATGAGTGGTCTCTGGATCAAAATGATCGCATTTTAATTTTTTAAATACAATTTAAATCAAGTAACATAATAAACGATTTATCCCTCTATCAAACACGAATGTTCCCTGGATCAATCGTCCTATTTTAATTATGTAATTACTTTATATTTATTTCTAACGGGTGCAGCGGAGCACACGGGTACGGTTAGTAGTATATTATTACGATGCAAGGTTGGGAAGTGCGTTTTACAAAATTGAGGAAAAGTTTGAAAAAAGAGCAGAGCGAGTTTTTCAATTTCTGAGATTTTGTAAAGCACTTCCCAAATGTGTATTGTATAGTATTTTTTGCACGATAGTATATTTTGAAAATAATATTTTTAAAAATCTTAATATACAGTAAGTACATTACACTATGAACAGCTGACTGAAAGTAAGCAATCTGGCCAACGTACAAACTTCACCATCATCTTCAATGTGAAGGAGTAAAAATGATTCAGGTACTTGTAATATTTCGTGTTCAATCGGATAATTTTTATTTCTTTCTGTTAAGTGAAGTTTGAATTGTTTGAATTTTGAATAAAGTTCAGTGCATTTCAAATGCAGTGATTTGTTTCGTATAATATATATTAATTAACACTGCCTTGTCGGCCTCGGTAGCGTAGTCGGTATAGCGCTGGGCTTCTGTGCTCGAGGTTGCGGGTTCGATCCCGGCCCAGGTCGATGACATTTAAGCACCTCATTTCAATAGATTTATTGGCGTGTAAAAGAACTCCTGCGAGACAAAATTCCGGCACACTGGCGACGCTGATATAACGTCTACAGTTGCGAGCGTCGTTAAATAAACCATTTTTTTAACATTGCCTTTTGCGTATGAATTTTACACGCATTGTAGGGATTTTAACATACTTATCTAGGTTGGCAACTCTGAATTCAGCAAAATCAATTTTCAACCGTGGCGGTCGTTTGCTGTAAAGGCGAGAAAACACACTATCGTGAAAAAAAAAATATTTCTTTTGACATTACAAAACAATTATTAAACTTCCCTTCCAGTATCGAGAACTTCTCCGAATGTTCTGTTTAGCTGGTTGTCGCTTATGCAAGGCGGTATGTAAAGAAATATTTATGCTCGACCATGCCGAAATGTAGTAATTATACACTTGGTAGCAGCCCTTTAATGGACTTTATTAAAGTACACCTAATCATTAAAGTTCAGTTCTTCAACCAATCAGAATACGCCATTGTAGCAATATGAAAGCGCAAGTATCTATTATTCTCGGATATGCAATCGAAAGACAACTAGCGAAACGTCACGGAGGCTGGAAATCCAATACTGTCCCAGAATGTTATGTTCTGTTACTATAGTAATTAGCGTTAATTGTAAATAATATTCAAATAAATTCAATTTTTCATCTCGTTTTTCAATGTCGAATTCAATTTCAAGGTTATATCAAGATTAATGTTTATATTACTCTCTAGATTATATCAAGGTCAATGACATTTGTTTCTCGGAAAAAATCAATACTTTCGCGTCTGCGCACATCTCACAATTTATGAGGTAGGCTATTGCACAAGGTCAGTTCCGTTCCTCACTCACATAACAATAACATAAATACTTATGAATAATTTCAAGTTAGAATTATGGTCGAGCATAAAAAGTCGTATGAAACTTGCCTATAACGGTAATTAAGACGCTCGTATGAAAATTATGAAACTCGCTTGCGCTCGTTTCATAAACATACTTGCGTCTTAATTACTACCATTATAGGCTCGTTGCATAATGTACTATTATCATTCTTTGATTATGGCGATGGGCGATAGATGAGTGATGGGTGATGATGATCACTTAATGTTCTTAGTCTGTTATGACACACTTATGCGATATCTATTACATCTCTGGCCGCATAGGCTAATTCGTACACACAACTATCACTGTGGTTATAAGTTTCGTCCCTGCATATTTTGTGACGGAAACCGTGGATGGCGAGACGTGTTAGGACGTGTCTTTGTTCCTCATTTTCCTTGGTCCAACATTACGTTGGTCTAGCCTCTCTCTTCTACGCTTTTCTCTTCAGGTGTTCAATGAAGGGTTCCCTACTAGATATCAGTAGAATTCGGGTTCTGAGATCCTCAATATCGAAAGTCTCCTTATCCAATTCATAGACCATTCTTCGTTTTCCCCACACTCAGCGCACATTTGAGAAAAGGAGATTTGATATTTTCAGTTTTTTCCAGGTCTCTAAGCGCGTCACTTTTTCCCAGATTGTTTCCAGTCCGTAAGTTGCTATGGGGGAGATGGTGGTGTTGAAAAGCACCATTGCTGTGGTTAAGCCTTAAATTCCTAAGTATCCTATAGGATACAACAGGTTAACAGGCTATATGCTATAATTTTAATAGAACAATAGAAAAAATAAGGTAGGACAACTGAAATTTCACAATACAGTGAAACCTCTCCTTACGGACAATCCTCATATACGGACAGATTTTTATGTCCCAACTGAAATAATACAGAAATAGTGATAAATTTAACTCTCGTTTACGGACACTCTCAGACACGGACATGGACAGCTGTTTCACAGTCCTAAAGCTTGCTTCACCTCCTGACTGCGGACAGAACTTGGTTTTCAAGACCCAATGTGTTACAAAAATGGAAAATTTAGTTTTGAGAAATTCCTTAACAAGAAAGAAGACAATAAGGGTTTCGTAGGCTACCACTAGCCCAGCCGGCTACCCCTTGTTAGCTGGAAGCGCGTGGATAAACAGTCATAAAATTTAACCTGTCTGATGGGTCCAAGGTTTCCGCGATCGTGAAATTGTATTCGACACATGATGGGGTTAGTAGGATTATTCTCTTCACTTCAATCGGTTGTTCTGTTTCCAGAGACATGGCACCTGAACGTAAAGGTTAAGTTGAAAACTGTAAATTGCAGTACTGCATAACTGTAGACCTAGAATAAAATGTTATGGCATAGTACTGTTTCTTTCTTTTTCGATCTTATTTGCTGTAGTTCAAAGTTGCAAAACATTTACTGCAGTACAGTATACTGTATTGGGAATTAAACTACAGTGATACATTTCATTTAAAGCGTGAAGGGATATGTAATGCATATTATAAATTACTGTTAGATTGGGGAGCCTCCCTCCAAATAATAATATAATATTGCACAACATATAAAATATGGATATTGCGATAGTTGTTTTCTTTACAGTCCGACACAGTTTAATAAACTGGTGTGAGAAATGAAGTTTTGCCAATTTAAGGTGGCAGATTCTTTGTCGGAGTACATAGCCATCGTGGCTGCTGCAGTCAAATACCTTACTTACCTTCTTTTTTTATTCTGTAAACTGCCATTGTTTGTTTGTGTACTTGTTTACTTTTTTTTCTTACTCTGTTATCTTTCATCATCTATTTGTTCTTGTATTGTTTTGTATGCTTTGTCTAATGGCAGCCTCTAATTTGAGGAAGCTCAATAAAATAAAATAAAAATAATGTATTTGCTGCAGTTCTCTCTTGTATCTGGTATCTAAATGACTTTGTTGTGGTTTGCAGGGTTATTCCAAGATATCTGAACTTGCTGACGGTTGCCAAAGGTTCATCATTCAGAGTGAGGGTATATTTTACTGAATTTTTTCCTTCTTTTCTAAATGTCATCGGGATTGACTTCTTCAAGGTGATTGTGAGGTGATTATTCTTCACACATTTTTCTAGTTCTATCAGCGTTGCTTGCAGATCTTCTCTGTCTGAAGATTCCAGTATCATATCGTCCACATAGAGAAAGGACGGGGAACTCGTATTGTAAACAGAGTAGTCAACATGAGTAGCTACCTCATACATTCCCCATCGCTGGCATAGAGGCTGAGTTTTGTATCCGTCGTAATCTGTAGAATGGTTGTGATGTGTGCTGTGGCGATATTATTAGGGCTACATTATAAAGCTTCCCGCGCCGGGCGTCGTGGTCTAAGGCATCTCGCCTGGGACTCGCGTTGCGGCATGCGCGCTGGTTCGAGTCCTCAAGGGGGAAGAAATTTTCTCATGAAATTTCGGCCAGTGTACGGGACTCAGCATCGTGATGCACTGGGGGAGCTACGATAGGTAGCGAAAATCCGGTTTCGTAAATCAGCTATAACGGCTGGGGGGATCATCGTGCTAACCACACGATACCTCCATTCTGGTTAGATGATCGTCCACCTCTGCTTCGACATGTGGGCTTGAGGCCAGCAGCCCGCTGGTCGGTCTTGGCCCTGCAAAGGGCTGTAGCGCCATGGATTTACTTTACTTTACATTAGCAACGAAAGCCCTTCCAGTTTCGGCAACTTCTCCAACTGTTCTGTTTAGCTGGTTGCCACTTATGCAAGGCGGTCAGTAAAAAAAAATTCATCATTATTTTTATATAATTATAAAACAATGAGATCCCTTCCAGCTTCGGCAACTTCTCCTACTGTACTCTTTAGTTGGTTGCCGCTTATGCCAGGCGGTCTGTAAAAAAACTTAATCATTCTTTTCATAAAATTGTAAAACAATGAGATCCCTTCCAACTTCGGCAACTTCTCCAACTGTTCTGTTCAGCTGGTTGCCGCTTATGCCAGGCGGTCTGTAAAAAAACTTCATCATTCTTTTCATATACTTTAATTATAAGACAATAAGATCCCTTCCAGTTTCGGCAACTTCTCCGACTGTTCTGTTTAGCTGGTTGCCGCTTATGCAAGGCGGTCTGTCAAAAACTTAATTATTCTTTTGATATAATTATAAAACAATGAGATCCCTTCCAGTTTCGGCAACTTCTCCGACTGTCCTGTTTAGCTCGTTGCCGCTTACACAAGGCGGTCTGTCAAAAACTTAATCATTCTTTTCATAGAATAAAACAATGAGATCCCTTTCAGTTTCGGCAACTTCTCCGACTGTTGTGTTTAGTTGGTTGCATTTGAATGTATTTTGTAACACTGCAATGAATGTTTCTCGGTTTATATGTAAAGAATCTATAACGCTGAAGAGGGAATATTTGAATCCACGTCATATCTGGCCAAAATAAGATATAAAGGAAAATAACATTAATCTCTTCTCTTACTCATTTACCTCCTCCACTACAGTCGAAACCACAACTATCATTTTTCTCTTATTTTTCTTCTTTTTAATCGTATCGCCATCCTCTCGTTTTTCTTTCCTTTTAATATATTTTTCTTCGTTTTTCTTTCCTTTATGCATGTTTTTTTCTCCTCCCTCTTGTTATTTTTCTTATTTTTCCGTCTTATTCTACACTGTCATAACAATCACAATCACCATCACAATTGTCATCATCTTTTTATGACATCCTCCGTACTTTGCCATTCGAAATACTACCAAATGTCAAATTCCATCTCAAACTACAACAACAAATCAGTGAAAGAAACTGAACACAGAATCACTAAAGCAAATACGATTAGAATTAACATTAAGATCGTCGCGTCAGTGGCTCAGCGCGAGCGGCCGGATTCGGTACCCTGGTTATGACGGTATGTTTCATGAACAAAGCAGATGTCATATAGAATTCTTCTCTAAATTTAGAGCACAACTTAAACATATACCAGAAGCATTAAAAATAACAAATAAATTTGAATACTTACAGATAGTCTAAGTTTCACGCAGAACATGTAAAACAATATCAAGACCTAAAAGACATTCCTTTTCTAAAAATGCATACTAGTTAAAAATAGTGATAAAATATAGCGAAATTCATATACAATGGATCCCTTTCCATTTTTAAATAGATTACAACAATCAGGCTTTAGAAAAGGACGCTCATCTAGTGATAATATATTTATAATGAGGCAGATTATTGAAAAACGTCGAGAGTTTGGTTTGGAAACCCACTTAGCATTCATTGACTATGAAAAAGCATTCGATAAAGTGAAAAGACCCCTTTTATGGAAAATACTGGAAATAAGAGGCTTTCCTAAGCACCTTATTAGTGCCGTTAAGAGTTTATATGTAAATACCAAAATAGTTATTAGCTCAGGTTTTAAAGTGTCAGAAGCAATTTTAACAAATTTAGGTGTTCGACAAGGGTGCAGTTTATCACCCACTCTGTTTAATTTATATATTGACGATCTAGTTTTGAAGTGGAAAGATGAAATACAGACTGCGATTAAAATATAATCTAACACACCTTTAAATACTTTACTATACGCTGATGATCAAATAATTATCCAGGAAACAGAAGATAACCTACAAAGAGCAGTGTATAGATTAAGCCAAAACGCAATATTTTACAATCTAACTATATCTGCAAACAAAACAAAGATAATGGCTTTTAAAGGGAAAAATCCTGTTAGATCTAAGATAATAGTAAATGGAAACATTTTAGAACAAGTATCCCACTTCAATTATCTAGGATGTGATATTAGTTTTAATTATGAGAAAGATATTGAGAAGAAAGTTAATAGATTTCAGATGATATGTGGAACAATTGGAAGAACTTTAGGAAGAAAAGCGAGAAAAGAAACTCAAATGAAATTTTATAAAGTTATGGCTGTACCTACTCTTATATATGGCTCTGAATCATGGACAATAACAAAAAAAAAGAAGAATCACGTATACAATCAGCAGAGATGAAATTTATGAGATACGTAAGAAGATGCACTAAAGCCGATAAAATAAAAAATGAAACAATAAGATCAGATTTAAATATTTTCTCAGTACACGACATGGTAGAAGAAAATAAAACAAAATGGAAAGATCATGTTGACAGAATGGCAGAGAATAGGCTACCAAAGAAGATAATGAATTATCGCCCGATCGGGAAAAGGGATCTAGGTAGACCTCGCAAGAGGTGGCTGGACGATAGAGACCGGAACAGGTGATATCACCTAAACCTTGAAGGGAGAAGAAGAAGAAGAAGAAGAAATAGATTATTTTACGACGCTTTATCAACATATTAGGTTATTTAGCGTCTGAATGACATGCCGGTGAAATGAGTCCGGGGTCGAGCACCGAAAGTTACCCAGCATTTGCTCATATTGGGTTGAGGGAAAACCCCGGAAAAAACCTCAACCAGGTAACTTGCTCCGACCAGGAATCGAACCCGGGCCACCTGGTTTCGCTGCCAGACGCTCTAATCGTTACTTCACAAGTGTGGACACATCCCTTTTCATGTTGGTATGGAGGGAAAAGAAGACGCTGATATGAACCAAGGACAATTGTACCAAGTGTCTCTCAAACCACAGATCTTAAACAGATACCAAGAAGAAAAGAGCAAATTGCTTTATTTAGGGTAAACCTGGACATATCAAGAAAATTAAATATGCAAATGGAGAAAAAAAGTTACCATTGTGGGAATACGGGTAGTAAAAACAACACATACTGCATCTAAAGAAACATCTGGGAAATAATTAATATTATTCTAAAACTACCAAACGCTTATGGAATGATTGATAGATCACGGGATAGGAAACAACTTTTTCTTTCGAAGTCTACCTGTTTATCGGTATCCATCGATCACATCTGTCTACTTCAACCTCACGAGAAAGGTTAAATACAATTTCATACATGCACGATAATATAAACAAAAACAGGAAGCTGGGTTGAATAAAATTAACAATTATTATAATTGTTACATTTCATCGAGTTCGGTGGCGCAGTGATCATCGTCCCGACTTGTATTCTGGAAGTCCGGGTTTCGACCCTAGGGACCGGCTATCCAGACTCGGGTTCGATTCCCAGCAGCCTCTGTGCAAATTGTGCTGGATAAAACAGGCTGTATGGCAAATTTTCTGCGAATACTTCGCTTCCACTCGTACTGCTGCATTATGAGGGTCTCAATTCAACAGAAACTAGAGAAAAAATAAAAATCAAATAAAGTTTTATCATTTTTATCTTCCCTTTCTTATTTCATGTTATTTTTTATTATGTTCTTTCCTTTGTCTTTATTGCTTTCTTTGTTTTTATTCCCGTATTAATTTTCGTGTATTATAATATATTATATTAGTGGACAAGATATAAAGAGAGACGTGTCAAATAAAGAACTCGGTTGGTGAATTTAATGCGCCTGTATTGGCAGCCCTGAGGCCTCGCATCAGCTGATCGTGAGCATGCAGGTATAACAGCAGCGTGTTGTTGACACGGATAGCACCCAGGGCGTAACTTTGTTATTTATGCGTGGGTGTGCACACTTCTCAGTCATTCTAGTTCAACAAATGCCATATGCTACTGCACAAACACTAGCCTTATTGATTAATCCCATATGAGAAAAAAAACTTTCTTCTGCAGACGATTAGAAAGTAAACAGAGGTTATCAGCGGTATACAAGGTCAGCTTTGAATGATTCACAATCACCTTTCATTCCTCGAGGATACGTGCAGTATGATCCGAACACTTTGTGCTGCCATGTGGAGTGCTTGCATAATTCTCTCTCAACTTTGGAGCACAAAACTTGTTTCGAAACGTTGCAGGCAATTTTCTTCCTAATAAGGACTAGAGACAAAAATGTTGTGCTTCTGGTAACGCCGGTCGCGGGTGGAATCCAGCATTGGCCATTAATTTTTATTTTTTATTTTTTTTAGTAATTATTTTACGACGCTTTATCAACATCTTCGGTTATTTAGCGTCTGAATGAGATGACGGTGATAATGCCGGTGAAATGAGTCCGGGGTCCAGGACCGAAAGTTACCCAGCATTTGCTCATATTGGGTTGAGGGAAAACCCTGGAAAAAACCTCAACCAGGTAACTTGCCCCGACCGGGAATCGAACCCGGGCCACCTGGTTTCGCGGCAGACGCGCTGACCATTATTCCACATGTGTGGACATTAATTTTTATTACACACGAGGAAACAACCAATGAGTCCATGTTGAAACCTCCCCTCAAACTAGGCACATTGTTAAGGGGTTATGCACATCTTCCGCTAGTATAAATTTAGTAAAATTCAAAATTTAATTTCTACATATCTTGAATTAATTTTGCGCTGGAATTTGGTATAATTAGATAGAGAAGAATCCAAAAAGGATAGCTACCCTTGAAAAAGGGGTACCGAGCGGTAACAGCACCTAAATTAATTGTAGATCAACAATATTCTATTTTTAATTTTAATTTAATTTTATTTGATTTTTATTTATTTCTTGGGGAGGGCAGCTATCTTCGACAGGAATAATTTATTTTTATATATAGATGGTTATTTACAATTAACAAGGAATGTCTTAAAGCTATGTGGTATTTCTCTTCCAGATAAGTAAAGCAGGGTTCATAATGTCTTTTCTTTTCTAGATCTACTTCTTGTGGCTGTAATTCAGTTTCTTCAAATTTAGTAGGATCGATTATGAAGCCAATCTTTTGATTGGTATCAATTGCTATGATGTCGGCGCGTTTGGTAGAGCCTGTAGAGGAAAAACAATGTACTTCTTCATAAACGTCAAACTTTCCAGACTTCTTGAGACATTCAGCAATTCGGCTTCTAACCCAGTGATGGCGATTGTTCCGCAACAGTTCCCTTTTTCTGCAACAACCAAGAACCTGAGCAAGGGTTTCGTACTCGTTGCAATCGCGGCAACGGGATTCTTGGTTCCTACCAGGAACACTACGTACTGCGATGACATTGCAATTCATTTTTATAGCGTTAGTCCATTGAGAGCTGTAACGGCCTTTCTTGGTTGATATCCAGGAATTTGATTTTGAAAATTCTGAAAAAAAATGCGATTCATGAACAGTTTTTTAGAATTAAAAAACCTTTATTTTTGCTGGTAGATATATTAAATTGAGGGTGGAATTTGTGCAGCGAAAATTGGTTTCACTGGTATCTTGCACAATTTTGAATATTTTAATGCTTCCTTCTTTATTTTATTCATAATGAGTGCGTGAATAAATTCTGTCATTATCAGTTGAATATAATAGAAGTAATAAATATATTTAAGTGATTTTTTGTCATGAACTGCAAAATTTAATTACTTTTATATAAAGAATTATTAATGGAAAAAGAGCTTGAAATGATAAAATAGTGCTAAAAGGCAGAGTTTGTACGATGAAGGATGGATAGAACAGAGAAAAATTCTCTCCGGCACCCGGATTCGAACCCGAGTTTTCAGCTCTACGTGCTGACGCTCTATCCACTAAGCCATACCGGATTCCAATACCAATGCCGGATTGAATCCTCTCAGTTCTCCACTTCTTAGTTTCCCTTTAGTGGCCAACCCTCATGCACTGTGTCACAGATGTGTGACAGTGGCACAATGTCCAACACACTAATGTGCAGATGTGCACTCATTACGAGTGACTAAGTGGCCGGGATCCGACGGAATGAGCGCCATCTTAAATCACAAAGTGATTTTATACGCGATGTACCGAAGTACATATGATATTTCCGTGCAGGAATTATGCGTTATAATATGATGAAGGATCGGTGGAGCGGAGAAAACTGAGGATTCAATCCTGTATCGGAATTGGAATCCTTGTGGCTTAGTGGATAGAGCGTCAGCACGTAGAGCTGAAAATCCGGGTTCGAATCCCGGTGCCGGAGAGAATTTTTCTCCGCTCCACCGATCCTTCATCATATAACGCAGAATTCCTGCACGGCAATATCATATGCACTTCGGTACATCACAATAACAGCGTTTGTATTACAGTATGAAATACATTTGCATGCAAAATTAAAATAATAATAATAATAATAATAATAATAATAATAATAATAATAATAATAATAATGAAACTATCTAAAAAAAATCTGGACGTTATGAGGAAAACGGATTTGGAAAACGTAAGTTGCGGGAAATCACCGAAGAGGAGAAGTTTTGTACATATTTAATGGCCAAGTCAATTGACAGTTAAAAGTTTTGATTCTGGCCCGAACGAGAGTTCGGCCATTTTTTCTTGCGATGACTGTATCTAACAATTATGTCTCACACGTTAAAATACTTCTAAATAATCCATTATAACGCTGTAAAAATTACAACAAATCACAGCTGCAACTTCTCGTACATCTGCAGTTTAAATATTAGCAAAAATGATTTTTCCAAGCGTTCCAGCAGGCCTATAAGTCCCTTTAAGGGCAAATATGCAGTATCGTACTGAAATGCTGCCGGATATGGGTTTACAGGTATAGCTATATATACTCTAAAATTTAAAAAAAAATTGTAATTTAAATTAGTGAAACAAAAGAAGTCTTTCTTCACAAATACTTGGCCGCAAGAGGCTCGCGGGTCTCTATTTGGACAATCCTGTCATAAATTAAGTGGCAGCACGTTACAGCCGTCATTAATGGATTCTTTCGCCTCGGTAACACCGCAAGACGTTCAGGAAGATGCCACCCAAGACCTGTAGACGCACTAAGCCGTTTCGCAATGACAGTGCTCACGGCTATGACGAAAAAAATAACAAATGTGAATCAGGTACGATGACTTCTCGAAGTCACGTGATAGCGTGCTGGTTTTAAGGCTCATTCACAATGAAAATTAAACATAACGTAAGCGTTAACTTAAGAATATAAACGTTACGGTAAAATCCAGAAGTCATACCATCATTCACGATGGGAACATAAACATAACAGCAAACATACTTGGTAACCATGGAAACATAACAACGACGCCATTTCCTCATATTCTGTCGTATACTTCAGCGCTCCAAGATTGTGTTCTGTTTGCAAATCACGTAAGCATAAGCATGAAAGTTTGAATTTGCAAACTTCCATGTTAACGTCTTACGGTAATGTTAATGTCAATGTTTATGTGAATTATTGTGAATGATCCCATTTGGTAGCCTGGCCGCAAACTTCTGTGTTTATGTTACGGTTATGTTTAATTTTCATTGTGAATGGGCCTTTATATTCGGTAATCCAGGGTATGATTTCAAAGAGGTAATGTAAGGTAATTATTTAGTTCCATCATTTTTAACAAACAACCCCTACGAGTAGGAAGAGTTCTGCTTGTCCCGTTTTACTTCAAAGCGAAAGATTTCTTCATAGTCGCTCGTCCGCATGATTTATTTTATACTGTATTTTAATATAAACGTAGACTGTAGAACTACAACACGCACATAAGCTGTACGAGACAATAAAAGAATGATAAATTTATATCTTGACGATGTAGTGAACAGAATCACATTTTAATACCCACGGTGCACGTTCCATTTTCTAAACATACGAGAAAAACGGACATACTGTAGCCTAAGTAACTTACAGCGATGATTTTAAACATAGAGAAGAAATAGATAAACTAACTAGGTTTAGAATTTAAGCCCTCGCCACTTGGCGGAAGATGATTAGTACATTCATTCAAAAGGCATAAGACCGCAACTTTCGCTATCAACTCGATAACATTTAAGCGCTGTATAATTTCGCAATTCTATGGTATAATGTTGTTGTTGTTCTGCCTGACAAGTGTTAGGCCAAAAGGCCTGTTACGGTCTCACATAAAATTTTTACGCCATCTCTTAGCAGGACGACCCACAGATCTTTGGCCATATGGTACATAATCATAAATTGCCTTTGGGAGTCTATTAGACTGATATTGAACAATGTAATCTAAAACTGGCTGAGTTTTTAGTTCCTTTAAAATTTCACAATTTCTTTTCAGATCCCACTTAGTATAGCCCGCTGTTCTTCCCATGAATCGCATTTCACAAGCCGTTATTCTGCTTTTATCTGCTTTCCTCAGAGTCCATGCTTCGCTGCCATAGCTGAGCATCGGTCGTGCCAATGTGTTGTAGAGACGTATGCGGGTGTGTTTCTGAACCAAGGATGCTTTCATCACACTATTTATAATGCCCATAGCTCTTGTGTATTTATTAATTTTCTGTGGTATGTCCAATTCTTCAAAAATAGAAGGATTGTAACCTAAATATGGGAAACTATTACATCTTTCTAATATTTCATATCCAGACAAATTTTACTTTGTATTGAGCATTTCCCACAGAATGCCATAATTTTTGTTTTATCTGTTGAAATTTCCATATTGTATGTGGCTGCTACTTACTGCAAATTATATATTGACCTTTGGAGGTCGTCTTCTGAAAGTGTTAATAATACCAAATCATCTGCAAAGAGAATGGAATCCAATTTAAGTTGTCTGTTAATTTGCTTTCACTCTTTAATTATTCGGTTCATATAAATAATTAAGAGTATAATAATTTCAAGGGAAAAATTGTTCCGGGGCCGGGTATCGATCCCGGGACCTCTGGTTGAACGTACCAGCGCTCTCCCAACTGAGCTACCCGGGAACTCCACCCGACACTGTCTCAACTTTTCCCTTTTATATCCACACAACTCGCGTGGGCTGACGAAACGCTAGAGACCCACATCGAGTGCACACAAACCCTGTGTGACTTGAAATCTGCTTTACATGAAGTTTCACCTGAAAGACTAGATTTGTATAATATATACTGTACGTCACTGTGTACGTTAACAAAAAACCTCAATTTCAAGTCACACAAAATTTGTGTGCACTCGATGTGGGTCTCTGGTGTTTCGTCAGCCCACGCGAGTTGTGTGGATATAAAAGAGAAAAGTTGAGACGATGTCGGGTGGAGCTCCCGGGTAGCTCAGTTGGGAGAGTGCTGGTACGTTCAACCAGAGGTCCCGGGATCGATACCCGGCCCCGGAACAATTTTTCCTTTGAAATTATTCAAATCTGCTTTACAGGAAGCTTCACCTGGAAGACTAGATTTGCATAATATATACGTCACTGTGTACGTTAACAGAAAACCAGAATTCCAAGTCACACAGAGTTTGTGTGCACTCGATGTGGGTCTCTGGCGTTTCGTCAGCCCACGCGAGTTGTGTGGATATAAAAAGGAAAAGTTGAGACGGTGTCGGGTGGAGTTCCCGGGTAGCTCAATTGGGAGAGCGCTGGTACGTTCAACCAGAAGTCCCGGGATCGATACCCGGCCCCGGAACAATTTTTCCTTTAAAATTATTCAAATCTGCTTTACAGGAAGCTTCACCTGGAAGACTAGATTTGCATAATATATACGTCACTGTGTACGTTAACAGAAAACCACAATTCCAAGTCACACAGAGTTTGTGTGCACTCGATGTGGGTCTCTGGCGTTTCGTCAGCCCACGCGAGTTGTGTGGATATAAAAGGGAAAAGTTGAGACGGTGTCGGGTGGAGTTCCCGGGTAGCTCAGTTGGGAGAGCGCTGGTACGTTCAACCAAAGGTCCCGGGATCGATACCCGGCCCCGGAATAATTTTTCCCTTGAAATTATTCAAATCTGCTTTACAGGAAGCTTCACCTGAAAGACTAGATTTTAATAAAGAGAATAGGTGATAATCCACATCCTTGTCTTACACCAATATTGATGGGTGTCCAAGATGATAGCTTACCATCTTGTTTAATTGCTATTTTATTTTGGTTATATATGTTATGAATATTGTGGATAAACTATTGTTTAATGATAACCCAAATATGTTCTCTGTATTTAACGTTTCTATTGAAGCTAACCAGAAATGGAAATGCGATGAGTTAATGTTGGACTAAGAATTGCAGGGGTCAAACCTTCCCTACATTAGTTTCATCCGCTTCGAAACTTCACAGGATCCGTCTGGTAACTGAGGCCGGACCGATAAATTTGAATCCTGCTTATACCTGGGTACAATAAAATCGAGGAAATATTAATTACATTCACTTCGAACGTACAGCTTCATCTGTACGACAAATGGAGGCGTAAAGGACGGAGATGACGCAGATACGCGATACCGCATTCCTGCCTGATAAGGCTCGATGCATGCTGTCTCGCGGGCAACCCTGACAACTGGGACTGCAAAGAAGGAAATTTGCTCTATGCATCCAGACAAATAGTATTCGTTTTCTTGATTGCATTCCTTATGATCCCAAAAATAAGACTGACTTCGTTTATGCTCTGTAAGGTTTTTAAGTATTCATTCATTCATTCTTTCATTTAGTGTTCTGCTCAAGGGCAGGTCTTTCACTGCAAACCCAGCTTTCTCCAATCCTTCCCATTTTCTGCCTTCCTCTTTGTTTCCTCATATGATCCATATATCTTAATGCCGTCTATCATCTGATTTCTTCTGCCTCGAACTCTTCTCCTGTTCACCAGTCCTTCCACTGCATCCTTCAGTAGGCAGTTTCTTCTCAGCCAGTGACCCACCCAATTCCTTTTCCTCTTTCTGATCAGTTCATAAGTAATTAATTCTGTACAAATTTTATGAAATATCTGCAATGCGAGGTATCCATAGACAATCTCCGTGATTATTAACGGCCAGCGTTTGGTCACATTTAACATAAGTTAGGTAAGAAGTGACTATATGTCTAAGTATTAGGCGGATCAGTAAGTAATACACATCATTTTTTTCTCATTCAAAGTTTGTTTTATTACAAATCCAAATATACCACATTATTCCCCAATTAATTGGCTACAAACACCTATTTTTCCATGCAGTGTCCATTCTATGGCCCTGCTATATGTTAATATTTAAATTTAAATATGCAAAATAAAAATATATTTGTGACTAGTTGCAGGAAATGGAAACTAAAGTCGGATGTTTCATTCTTCTGTTTTTTTGTGGTTTCAAAAAGAGGATTAAATACTGAACATTTAAAAAAATCATAGTTCTAGATGCTATAGCTTTTATATTTTGAATGTTGATATTACATTATGGACTTTTCGAGAAAAATGCAATTAAAGTTTTCACTTGTTTTCTTAGCAACTATAAGAAATATTTAGTTATTTAAGAAGCACTGGTCCACACCTTTGGAGTAACGGTTAGCGCGTCTGGCCGCGAAACCAGGTGGCCCGGGTTCGAATCCCGGTCGGGGCAAGTTACCTGGTTGAGGTTTTTTTCCGGGGTTTTTCCTCAATCCAATACGAGCAAATGCTGGGTAACTTTCGGTGCTGGACCCCGAACTCATTTCACCGGCATTATCACCTTCACTTCATTCAGACGCTAAATAATCTAGATGTTGATACAGCGTCGTAAAATAACTAAATAAAATAAAAAAATAGCACTGTGTAAAACTACGTCCTAGTTTAGTACGTAAAAAAGCCTACAGGTAGCGCAAGATGCCAAAACATTGAAATGCAGTTTTATACCGCAAATTCGTTAGTTTGTTCTCCTGTAAAATTTTCTTTCACGACTTCAGGTTCCTTTTCACACAACGGGTCACATATATATTTAAAAAGGAAAACTCTCTAAATATGCATTTATGCAAAATAAAGTTGGCTTCATTCGAACGCAAAGGGCAAAGATCCACTTTTACACTTTCAATGTGCCACATCAATTAAAACAATAAAATGCATGAAGTTCCGAGGTATATTTATTATTATTATTATTATTATTATTATCATCATCATTATTATTATCATCATCATCATCATTATCATCACCATCTTCCAGACATGTTTGAAATAATCTGCATAAAATTCAAAGAATAGTAATATGCGTTACAAGAGCGGTATGTTGAAGTTTTCATGTTCGAGGAAAAGTTTGAAAAAGCGAAACGTAGTTGAGCTTTTTTTATTTCCGAGAATTGAAAGAAAATATACCGCTCGTGTATCGTACATTGTTTTGTGCGAAGATCGTTTATTACATACCTGAAAGAGGAATATCTAATTAGTTGCAATGAAATCTCCATCTTGGTTTCTGTTCAATGACGGCAAATTTGCAAAACAAAAATATCTATCTTCAACATTGTTGCTTTAAAATGTTTTCTGTGTTTACTACACTCCAGCAGGCCGTGATATACGTCTGTCTTTTTTTTTCCCCAGTCTATGATGAGTCTGGAATCTTGTTGATTTTTTCACGGCTTCCTTAATGTTACTTGCATCACGAATGCAGTAACTTTAGTGGAGTTGTAGAGTTTACTTAATTTTTGCAAATATTTAAAAACAATAATTAACAGTGCAATTTAGGTGAAATTGCAGTGGTAAGTTTCCAATTTATAATTATTACTATATTGAACGTCTCTAAAAATAATTAATATGTTAAAAGCCTAAAGCAGTAAAATCAATATGTCACAAGCGGTAAGAAGAGGGAAATTGTTATGTGTGTTAGGTTGGGAATACTGAATGTGGAATTTTAGACTTTCCGCGGATTGGTTTTGTGGGGAAACCAAGCAAATACGCATCTCGCACAAAATTAATTTCTTGTAGAATGGCTAATCATAGTCGTGAAATTCCGTACAGGTTTCATTACAACATATGGTTTCCATGGCAGCAACTTTTCCAGCAAAGAGATGGAAATAAACCGTAAATCGTATTTTGCAACGAGAATTGCACCCGATTTCAGAGATAAGAAAAGAGAAGCGGACGCGTGGCTTGCCGTCAGAGGTCGGGACCCTGACCTGGGGCAGCACAAGATGCGTTCACACGTCCCACACAGGCCATCAACTCTCACGTCATCAACCTAGGATTGGGAATAATTTATTCCATCTTTTTGGTAATGCAAACTCAAGTGTGGATTCCTTCACTTACGTCTGAAGCTCACAGCGTACAAAGGTCGTTTCAGATAATTTCCCAACATTAACTATCAGCCGCACTACTTTCACAAAGCCGCTCGATGTAGTACTACATTTAAAATTAAACTGAAGATGTTATTGGTAGTCTGTCTTGAATGGTAGTCTGTATAGCTCAGTATATGCTGTAAATTTATAGTAGTCTGTGTAGCTCAACTGATGAATTGTTTATGATTATAAATTGAATTAATCTACTTGATATTAATTCCACAAATTTGTATAGCTTAATGAAAGTATGCTTGTAAATAAAATTAATCTGGTTACTTTGTATTGTATACATTTGTATAGTTTTGGCCGATGAATAGTAATCTGTATAGCTCTATTGATAAATTTTGTTTGTGTTTGTAATTTGAAGTAGTTTGCATGATATGTATTATCAATTTCTGTATATCACAACTGATTGAATTGTTTATGCCTTAAATTTAATTAACATACTTGTTTTGTATCATACATATAGCTCAACTGATGAATGATCGTTTGCGTTTGTAAATTTAATAATCTAATTGGCTATGTATTGTATACTTTTAGTAGAGCCATCGATGTAGCTCAGTCGGCAGACTCGCTGGGCTGCTGATCCGGAGCTGCGTTCGGGCTTGGGTTGGATCCCCCTTTGGCCTCAGTGAATGGTTTCTTCCGAGGTTTTCCCCAGCCGTGGAACTAAAGCCGGATGGTCTATGGCGAGTCATCGGCATCAACCCCTTTGATTTGATTACCCCCCTTCGATTTGATTACCTGGTTGGATTTTTCCGAGGTTTTCCCCAACCAAAAGGCAAATGCCGGGTAATCTTTTGGCGAATCCTCGGACCTCACCTCATCTCACTACATCTCGCCATAATATTGTAAAAAATTGTTCAAAATTGTAAAAATTGTAGAAAATTACTAAATTGTAAAACTGTAAAAAATGTATACGATGGCGCTTATTCCGTCGGATCCCGGCCAACTAGTCACTCATAACGAGTGCACCTCAGCACATGTGTGGACTTCGGTCCTACGTTCATAGACATCTATGACGTAGTGACGGGTTCAAATTCCGGCGCCGGAGAGAATTTTTCTCCGTTCCAATACTCTTTCATCGTATGATGACGCAGAATATCTGCATGGAAATATCATATGTACTTCGGTACATTAAAGTAATATAATATATATGTAAAAAAATTGTAAAAATTGTAATTGTAATACTGTAAAATTTTGACTTGTTCCACATCTTAAGGCTTCATTGCTCATGTAAGATCTATGGAATAAAATGAATGAATGAATGAATGAATGGATATTCAGAAAAAAACATACGATATAACTATAAGCCCTAATGGAGAAATGGTGTATTGTTTATTTTATTTTAACCCAGCTATTTAAGTCGCGTCTATGCCTCAAGCGATAGCGTGCTGGTCTTTCGTCCAGACGGCTCATGTTCAATTCCCGGAATTTGTGGTGGACAAAGCAGTCGTTGCAGAGGGTTCTTCTCGGGGTACTCTTGTTTCCCCCTATCATTCCACCAACACATTCCATCTTCTCATTCGATTTATCATTGCAATAGTCAGAAATAGACTGTGGTGAAATCTTAAATAGGCCTACGGGTTTCCGATGCTGATATAGGAAGGGCTTGGAGCTCCGGACTGAGGCAGAATGGCTCATCTGTCAGCGTCGGATTCACAAATGCCTGTGTGACTCGATCATTGCATATATAGGATGCAGAATGAAATACAGCAAGCCTAAGTGTAAGGATTCGTTCCGGTTTGGCCACGGTCTGGCCCTCGAAAAACCAAGCAAATTAGCCATTTAATGACGCTGTATCAAATGCGGGATTATCTAGCTTCGGTGGTACTTCTAGGACATGCGATCTGTATGTCGCAAGTTCGCTGCTTACGAAGTGCAAGCACAAAACAAGGAAAAAACATTCCGTTACAATTGAAAGGAGACAGACACTTTCATGCCGGGAATCGAAACCAGATTCGCTGAATTTATGATCGGAAGTGCTACCACTTCAGCCAGAATGCAGGACAGCTGATTTATTTTATTGTCCTTTCAACTGTAACCTTTATGATCATAAATTACAGAAAAGAACGGTAGTCCAAAGTACTTGATCTTGGACTTTTCCTGGATAAAATTAATAAAACAACGAAAAATATCCACCGGCTACTAAGACAATGGGGTGCGATCTCTGGACATCACTGGTATAAAGTTACTAAGATAAATTCATAGTGGAATCTAAGTACTCTAAGATAAACTTAGATGTTTAATAATTAGGGCCTGGAAGTTCATGCATTTGCATAATTTATTCTGGAGGGTGTAACTATATGCTCACACATTATCTATACGAATAATTACCAGTTTTTTAGGTTATTCAGCATGGTTTTATGTTGCATAAAGTGCAAATTTTCGTCATTTTAACGAGTGATTAATACTTTAAGAGAACACTCCACTAAAAATGACAACTTTTTTTCTAATCATTTTTGTCCAACCAAATTTTGAGAGAACTCGCAAATCTTTTTCGCTTTTGATTTTTTTTTCTATTTTTCTTTTTTTTAGAAGTATTTTCAAACCCAAATTTTTAGTAGAATAACTCCATTTTTAAGCATTCATTTTGTGAAATACGTCATTTATACGTACCCAAACAATTTTTTTTTTTTTTTTTTTTTTTTTACTTTTTAAAATGTTATTTTTTCTACAATTCATGAAAAAAATATTTAAAAAAAACCAGGAACATTTCTTACAAAATAAATGCATAGAAACATGCAGCTACCTCATAAATACTTGCAGTAAAAATTGTATCCAGATTGATTAACCCTTTCTCATCTTAATTATTTTGTGAGTGAAAACATTTTTTCTTTGCATCTATCTTGTATTTTGACCTAAGAAACAAAAAAAAAAGCAATCCTCTTCCTAATCACAGCTGGCCAAGGAATTGGCGGGTGCTGCAGTCCATCGGTAAAGAACGAAACTACTTCTGAAGTTACAAAAATGTTAGGGATTCCAAATGGACTCATTCGAGCGGAAAGGGTTAATATTTGGCATAAAAAAGTTGGTGTTGAATCAAGAAAAATAAACTTACGGAAAAATGGATTTGAAAGTAAAATGAATATTTTCGTAACATATACCTATTAAAATTCTCCTCAGTTACTTTCATCTAGTAACTTCAGGGAGTCATCTTTAGAACAAAAAGTTACCATATTTGTAATCAGAAACTTGTAAAAAAAAAAAAAAATTCCTTAATAAAAAAATAATTTTGACAGCTCTTTTTCGTCAATTAAAAAACTTTTAAACATATTTGCAATAGGAACTAAATCCATTCGGAGTATGAAAATATGCATTCTAAAGAAGTGAAATAGTCGATAAAAATACTTTGGAAAATTTTCATGTTTTTCAATGGTGTCTCCCCTTAAGACCTTTACGTAATATTTATAAGATTTTTTCCTCATGAACGCAAAAACCAGGAAGCTGAGTGGGAGATAGAATATATGACTCACCATGATGAAATACGAACACTCAAATATCACGTACTGGGTCGCTGACTTGCATGCCTCCACAGAAACAATTTTTGTTAAACGTCCATGAAAGAATTCAGTTAATTAGATCAATAGCACCTAATACTCCACTTCTACTAGCACCAGTGTTAACTCGATGCAGCCTTATATTAAGCTCAGCATCTACAAGCAGTTCAAATGCGGTTAATTCGTTGAACTTGAATAATGGTGCGTCTAATGAGACAACTAAAAAATAATGACAAACAATAAGTTGGAAGGGAATCTTATATTTCTATCTGCTCATTTCTCCGATTTACTAGAATCAATCACGGCACTGGAATATGTTGGCATTCCCTTACATGTGTCACTAGCCCCATTTTAATTAACGAAATTTATTCTGAGCTCTGTGCCTGGAAGTGTAGGGCAAAAAGTGAAGGTATAAGTGACTAATATTATTTTGAAAAATCCGTGATACAAACAATTGTGCGATATTGGAGACATTCTCTAAGCAAAGGCCCCATTGCTCCAAAATATTTCAGTTTGCGGAATAATGATCATTTAACCCTTAAATTGGCAATGTATCCTATAGGATATAACAGGGTAATAGGCTATATGCTATAATTTTAAAGAACAATAGAAAAAAAATTGGTAGGAAAATTAAAATTTCACAATACTATAATATTCGTTGAAATGCATTTAAGCACAATAGATAGTAACAATGTACAAAAATTGTCAAACGAAAAAAAAAACTATAATATTGCACAACATATAAAATATGGACATTACGATAGTTGTTTTCTTTACATTCCGACACGATTTAATAAACTAGTGTGAGAAATGAAGTTTTGCCAATTTAAGGGTTAAATAGGCAGCGTTCCAATGACCTCGTGTGACGTGCTAAAGAAGTTTGTGCGAGATCGTGCGTATTTGCTTGCTTTCCGCACAAAACCAATACGCGGTAAGAGTGAAATACCACATTCAGTATTCCCAACGTAACACACATAACACTTTCCCTCTTCTTACCGCTTAAGCGCCATATTCATTTTACTGCTTTAGACTTTTAGCATATTATTTTTAGAGACGTTTAACATAGTAATAATTATAAATTGGAAACTTACCACAGCAATTTCACCTAAATTGTACTGTTAATTATTGTTTTTAAATATTTCCAAAAATTAAGTAAACTCTACAACACCATAAAAGTTACTACATTTGTAATGCAAGTAACATTAGGAAGCCGTGAAAAAATCAACAAGATTCCAGATGTCGATGTTATTACTGCAATATGTTATATAAATAATATTGTTAAAATATTAAAATGAAAAATAAATCATTACATAACCTTACCGTTTGTTTTAAGTTCGCATTTATAGACTGGGGGGGGGGGGGGAAGACAGACGTATATCACGGCCTGCTGGAATATAGTAAACACAGAAAACATTTTATAGCAACAATGTTGAAGATAGATATTTTAGTTTTTAAAAGTTGCCGTCATCGAACAGAAAGCAAGATGGAGATTTCACTGCAACTAATTAGAAATTCCTCTATCAGGTATGTAATAAACGATCTTCGCACAAAATAATGTACGATACACGAGCGGTATTTTTGTTTTCATGTTCTCGGAAATTAAAAAAGCTCTACTGCGTTTCGCTTTTTCAATATTTTCCTCGAACATGAAAACGTCAACATACCGCTCTTGTAACGCATATCACTATTTCACGATACAAAAGCATCTTCAGGGACAACAGTCCCGGTTTCTCAATTGAAAACCTCTGCCACGAGTTGCTTGTGAACTGATTTTTTTTCTCTGTTCCAACCACCAAGAAGTTCATACTCAATAGTATTCGTACTGTTATTGGAAACGCAATTTCTGTTCATTTATTAGTGCATATTTATTGGCATATTTTGCACTTTTATGGAAATATTTACATGCATATTTAGTAGTTTTTTAGGACATGAACTTCCGAGCCCTATCTACTAATAATAGACCGTTACATAACGTACTAAAGCATGGCGGGTCATGGCTCATTAGAATGAAAGTTGAGTCATTCCTGTACAAGGAAGTGACTTGATGATACAGACAGGAAGGTCGCACACTTGTCCCACGGAGGGGTGTATCCAGAACACGACTCCGTACCCATCCATCCTGCCAACACAGGGTTCGGAATAGTGGAGGAGAGATTTATAATAGTAGTTGATGAGGGTGAGTTAAAGTGAGGGTCGCATAGAGGAGAATGCAGGGGTGCTTTTATAACTTCATGGAGTGAATCACTGGTTGTTCAGCTGAATAACGTGTTGGCCTGACTACAACGAAGCTTCTTCCAAAAAGATACAAAAACCATACCGTTGTCTGTGTGCCAATTCAGCTCATACTAATTTAATATCAAAACTGAACTGTCGTTAATGTAATAATAATAATAATAATAATAATAATAATAATAATAATAATAATAATAATAATAATAATAATGAATGCAATATGGCGAAGTTGGCTAAAATTTCCGTTGTTTTTCGTCGAAATTAGCTGAAATTTCTGAAAACGTATTAAGTGTCTTTCACGTGTTAAATTTTATGTTACCTTATTAACATGTTTCGGCCTGCTATTGGCCATCATCAGAACTGGTTGTTCCTGGTTTTGCCGTCTTTTGTTTTGTTTCCTGTGGGGGTGTGTTTGTGTAGTGTAATGTGGAGTCAAAGAGTGTGTGTGTTCTGAAATTGAGTTGTGTGTTGAGAATTTCATTTGGATGTGTTTTTGCGTATATGTATATTTCGTATTGTTCTAGGTGTTTAGTTTCTGGCTTTTTGGTTGGATGTGTAGAATTTCCATGTCTGTGTTGATGTCTCTGTATGTATGGTTAGCATTTGTGATGTGTTCTGCATATGTGGAATAATACGAAAGACAAAACATAAGAATACAACACAAACACAAAAGAACAAAAGGCGCCAAGACCAGCAACAACCAGTTCTGATTATGGCCAATAGCAGGCCGAAACATGTTAACAAGGTAACATAAAATTTAGCACGTGAAAGACACATAAGTTAATACGTTTTCCAAAGTGATATAGTGTTAAAAGTTGTGTAATCAAGATGTAACTTAAATATGAAATTTCGGATTACCGATGTTCGGATTGGCGAGGTTCTACTGTAGTCTATAAATTTGGTGGCGCAAAAGTCAATGAGGAATATAAGCCATTTCACTTTGTATTTTAAGATGGTTATCACAAAGGAATGGTAATTTTGTTATGATAGGTTGGCTCTATGGTATCAATAATAGTCAGATGATTATTCATTTGTTTTATTAATGCAGGAGGAAAGCATTTTGAACACAAGGAAGCTTGAAAGTAAATACAGTTTTGTAGTGTCAAGTGATTTTTGCACCACCCGGTATTATATATGAAGGGTTCAGAGCCATAGTGGGCCAAGCGCCGTTTATTAAAAACGGAGAAAGCAAGGGTTCAAGTTAAGTGAATACCATAGTTTAATGAAGATTAACATATCATTTAGTTTTAATGTGTATACTTTATATTGCTTGCTATATGTTTCCATTGAATTGTGGTAATAACTTCATATTAACCCTTGGTATTAGTAAATGGCGCTTGGCCCACTATGGTTCTGAACCCTTCACATACAGTTGTGTATCGTTCTATAATATTCATATCTGGGTACAAATATAGGCAAATTTAGAAACAAGCGAATGAAATTAAACGCAGACTTAAACAAAGAAATAATACACAGACTCTACTAATTATACACGACAGAACAAAAATTGACAACATGCAGAAAATTACACATTCATAAGACCATAATCAAAAGCGCTTTGATATACAGATAAAAAATATATCAGATACAACCAGGAATGAAAATTAAGTTATTGTTGTTACTCAAAAATGGATACCGTAGTATTATTTTCTCAGTCACCACTTAATAGAATGTTGTCTCTAAATGCTAATAAAATTGTAGGTAAGTACTCGTATAAATGTAGACAAATTTAGAATAAGGAACTATTTTTTTTTTTTAGGAATTTACATACTTATTCCGGACGGAAATAATTTTTCTATGACAATACACCGTGCATTATTGCGCGGAAGCAGAGTCAGCTGATAGCTGTCATACGGTCTGAGTCACTGCCAAGTAAGAGACAAAAACCACACAGTTTTTACTCACGATATGCGACATAAATTCTGTCACAAGAAGGTGCACGATCAGGACATTTTAAATCGAGATCCTAGTGCATTGGATTGATTTTCATTTTTCTCATTACAACATAGCTACAATTTTAAATGAATTCATACCTTTGAATTGAGTATTCTTGTTTTCTTTCCATCCATCTGAATGATAAGCTTGGCTTCCATATCCCTTTCTCTGAAATCAACAAAAACACGAACATAAATATGTAGCAGTGGTAATGATGAGAGTGGTACGATAGTGATAGTGATAGTGGTAGTAGCAGTAGTAGTAATAGCAAGAAATGCAGCAGCAGTATTGATTGGCTACGCAACTCTTTGTCATTCTAGAGTTATTTCACTAACAAGCAAACATTCTGATGGGCGCAGATAAAAAAGTTAATTTTTTTTCTTCCAACGCGTTGGTAATGTCAAAAGAAGAGCTTATACAAATTTTGGTCACTCGACCGCAATTACGAGACCGTCCAGAAAGTGATTTTCCCTTGGTCCGTTTACAGAAAAAAAACACAACTGCACGGGAAGATTTATTGAAACAGATGCAGCAATTGTTGCGATATTTGTCAACATATCCCACACTGGAACTGAGACATTTGTCATACCATGGGATCAATTTTTGTATCCTTGTGTCGTAGAAGTCAGCCGCTTGGGATCGGAATCAGCTTTTGACAGCCGTCTGCACCTCTCTGTCGATCCCATGATATGACAAATGTCTCAATTCCAGTGGGAATTACGTTGGAAAATAGCTTAACAAATGCTGTGTCTGTTCCAATAATTGTTTCCAATGAAATTGTGTTTTCTTTCTGTTAACGACCCCTGGCAAACTTACTTTTTACGACCTTCGTAATTGCGGTCGAGTGGCCAAAATTTGTATAAGCACTTCTTTTGACATTATTAACATGGTGGTAGAAAAAAATTAACTTTTTTATCTGTCCCCATAAGAATGTTTGCTTGTAAGGAGCTAATGTACAAGGTTATTCAGAAGCAAGTTACATTTTGACGTCGCCATAACCTCTTTTATATACAAAACACGAACACACATACTCATAAAGATATGGGATTTATTGGATTCAGTTTAAATGTTGAACATGTCCGCCATTTTGCTCTTCAACAAGCAACAATCTTTCTTCTATGTTGTGAACAGCATTTATTAATATATCTGGCGGAATATCTTCAATTTGTTGCGACATTGCATACTTTAGTTCGCCATAGGATTAGTTTTAAAAACTCGGTCTTTTAAATAACCAAATAGCCAAAAATCGGCTGAACTGATATCAGGGGAACGCGCTGGCCAGGTGTTAGGGAAATGTCTGCTTATTATGCGATCACCAAACATGTTACGCAACAATAGCTTAACTGGTGTATAAATATGGGTAAGTGCACCATTCTGCATGAAGATTATGTTCTCGTTGTCACGATTTCGTAAATTTGGTATAACAAAATTCTACAGCATGTCAAAATAACGTTGTCCGGTAACCATGACAGATATTTGATTCTCTTCATTAACTTTCTGTAAGCTTGTAAACTGCAGAGAGGAACAGAGATTAAGGGTGATTAGAATTAGGTTCTTAGGAAAATATTTGGAGCTAAGAGGGATGAAGTTACAGAATAATGGAGAAAGCTACACAACGCAGAACTACACGCATTGTATTCCTCACCTAACATAATTAGGAACATTAAATCCAGACGTTTAAGATGGCAGGGCATGTAGCATGTAAGGGCGATTCAGAAATGCATATAGAGTGTTAGTTGGGAGGCCGGAGGGAAAAAGACCTTTGAGGAGGCCGAGACGTAGATGGGAGGATAATATTAAATGGATTTGAGGGAAGTGAGATATGATAACAGAGACTGGATTGGATAATGAGGCACTCTTCATTACACGTGACCTGGTGTGGCCTCAGAGGTTTCGGAATTTAGACAAATTCTCTACAATAAGTAGAAATAATTATACATAATATCATTTCTCTTGGGAAAGAGTTCTCTTCAAAATTATCTACGAAAAGTAGAAATAATTCTAAATAAAATCATTTCTCTTGGGAAAGAGTTCTCTTACAAATTATCTACGAAAAGTAGAAATAATTCTACATAAAATCATTTCTCTTGGGAAAGAGTTCTCTTCAAAATTATCTACGAAAAGTAGAAATACTTTTACATAAAATCATTTCTCTCGGGAAAGAGTTCTCTTCAAAATTATCTACGAAAAGTAGAAATAATTCCACATAAAATCATTTCTCTTGGAAAAGACTTATCTTCAAAATTCTCAACGGAAAGTAGAAATAATCCTACATAAAATCATTTCTCTTGGGAAAGAGTTCTCTTCAAAATTATCTACGAAAAGTAGAAATAATTCTATATGAAATCATTTCTTTTGGGGAAAACTTCTCTTTCCTCGCCGATATTAATTTCCCTGTCTCAATTAGAAATTCATTCTAACAAGCAGAGCCGTATTTAAGGAGTGGCAAACTAGGCACTTGCCCAGGGCGGCAGATTTTAGGGGGCAGAAAATTTCTGGACACTAGTACAAAAACTTGATGAAAAGCAGCATATATCTAGTACAGAATATAAATTACTGTACACCAATGACGGAGCAAGGAGGAAGCCTCCCGCGGTCTAAATTAGTGTTCTCTAGATCGGACGCAAGTCCGAAATATGGGAAATAAGTGGATATGATAAAAGAAAGGAAGAGTAATTATGATGGCAAACTGAGTCCGAGGTTCAACGCCGTAAGTTACCCAGCAATTCTGCTTGAATGTTTGATGAAAAATCTCGCAAAAAAAATTTCAAACCAGGTAACTTACCCCAACCAGGATTTGAACCTGGGTCCGCTCGTTTTACGGTCATACATGCTAACCGTTACTCTACAGCGGTGGACTGTCCATGCGGTTACATGGTGCAAGTCACAGGTAGAGGCAAGATAGGACCAAAACCCAGTCTAGAGAATGATAAATCTTCACCTTCCTGGCAAGAATCGAAATCTGATCCGGTCCATTTCTGGCCGGAAGTGCTGCTGTCTGAGCCACAGCTGGGTTCATTAGTTATTTACCCAGTCCGTAACCGGAGCCACGGAAGTGGTTTCAGCTGCAATATTGATCTGAGGCGTCTACATTACGGAATTGTTGCGAGACGTGGAGTAATGCACTTTATCTGCGAGAATGTTGTCGGTGTCGTTCGGCTGATGGCACGCATTTGTCAGATGGAAATCGAGCAGACTGGATGCGACGCCCTGCGCGCGGGTCATTGCCAGATTTACAACACAATACTGCAGTGGGGAACTAACGGATTTCCTTCGGTATGCGTATTTTATAGTTTTACACTCTTTTTGCTCTACTTCGCTCGTTAGGGGTTTCCTCTGCTCTCAACAGTTTCCAGTATCAAACAATTGAGGACATCACCCGAATAACGGCGAATACCCTTATACGCCCGTTTTCCGACGATCAAGGGATTAGATATTTGAATGCGTATAGTACACTGTAGCAAATTTTCGTAAGTCTAGCTTCAATATGTAACACAGGACACAATGTTACATGTTTACGTTGAACAAGTGAACGCGCCTACTACAGCGGCAGTCACGCTCACATGCTGTGCAAGCCGTACTGTAGTAGGCTAGTATTCGATGTTTAGGCCTACTTCAGGTTGTCAGCTCCAGCAGTGAATCATGACCGAAAATATGGGAAAAAAGAAGCTTGTGAGCAAAACTAAATGGGAAACCGAATAAATAAAAATGAATGGAAACAAGTGGCAAGTCATACACAAGTTGTACTTACTTACTTACAAATGGCTTTTTAAGGAACCCGAAAGTTCATTGCCGCCCTCACATAAGCCCGCCATCGGTCCCTATCCTGTGCAAGATTAATCCAGTCTCTATCATCATATCCTACCTCCCTCAAATCCATTTTAATATCCTCCCATCTACGTCTCGGCCTCCCTAAAGGTCTTTTTCCCTCCGGTCTCCCAACTAACACTCTATATACATTTCTGGATTCGCCCATACGTGCTACATGCCCTGCCCATCTCAAACGTCTGGATTTAATGTTCCTAATTATGTCAGGTGAAGAATACAATGCGTGCAGTTCTGCGTTGTGTAACTTTCTCCATTCTCCTGTAACTTCATCCCGCTTAGCCCCAAATATTTTCCTAAGCACCTTATTCTCAAACACCCTTCACCTATGTTCCTCTCTCAGAGTGAGAGTCCAAGTTTCACAACCATACAGAACAACCGGTAATATAACTGCTTTATAAATTCTAACATTCAGATTTTTGGACAGCAGACTAGATGATAAAAGCTTCTCAACTGAATAATAACACGCATTTCCCATATTTATTCTGCGTTTAATTTCCTCCCGAGTGTCATTTATATTTGTTACTGTTGCTCCAAAATATTTGAATTTTTCCACCTCTTCGAAGGATAAATCTCCAATTTTTATATTTCCATTTCGTACAATATTCTGGTCACGAGACATAATCATATACTTTGTCTTTTCAGGATTTACTTCCAAACCGATCGCTTTACTTGCTTCCAGTAAAATTCCCGTGTTTTCCCTAATCGTTTGTGGATTTTCTCCTAACATATTCACGTCACCCGCATAGACAAGAAGCTGATGTAACCCGTTCAATTCTAAACCCTGCCTGTTATCCTGAACTTTCCTAATGGCATATTCTAGAGCGAAGTTAAAAAGTAAAGGTGATAGTGCATCTCCCTGCTTTAGCCCGCAGTGAATTGGAAAAGCATCAGATAGAAACTGACCTATACGGACTCTGCTGTATGTTTCACTGAGACACATTTTAATTAATCGAACTAGTTTCTTGGGAATACCAAATTCAATAAGAATATCATATAATACTTTTCTCTTAACCGAGTCATATGCCTTTTTGAAATCTATGAATAACTGATATACTGTACCCTTATACTCCCATTTTTTCTCCATTATCTGTCGAGTACAAAAAATCTGATCAATAGTCGATCTATTACGCCGAAAACCGCACTGATGATCCCCAATAATTTCATCTTCGTACGGAGCTAATCTTCTCAAAAGAATATTGGACAAAATTTTGTACGACGTCAACAAAAGTGATATTCCTCGAAAGTTACCACAGTTGGTTTTGTCCCCCTTCTTAAAAATAGGTACAATTATGGACTCCTTCCATTGTTCTGGTACAATTTCCTTTTCCAAAATAGCAAGTACAAGTTTATAAATTTCGCTATATAATGCACTTCCACCCTCTTGTATTAATTCTGCTGGAATTTGATCGATACCTGGAGACTTGTACTTTTTCAGATTTTCTATCGCAATTTCGACTTCTGAAAGCGTGGGTTCGGGTATAAATGGCTCAGCAGTTTGTATTTCAATTTCGTCCCGATCATTTCTATCTGGTCTATGTACATTTAGTAGTTGCGCAAAGTAGTTTTTCCATCTGTTAAGGATTGATGGAGAGTCTGCAAGCAAGTCACCATTCTCATCCTTGATCACGTTTACCCTTGGCTGATATCCGTTCTTAAATTCCTTTACACCCTTATATAAATCTCTAATGTTTTTATTCTTACTATTTGTTTCTACCTCATTCAGTTTTTCCTTCAAGTAACCTCTCTTTTTATTCCTAAGTGTACGACTTGCTTCCCGTCTTTCATTGAAATAATTATCTCTCTTCTCCTCAACAGGATCCTGTAAGAATTTCAATTTTGCCTGTTTCCTTCTTTCTGCTGAAATGCAACAATCTTCATCAAAACACAAGTTGTACAGGCAAGGAAATGGAAAAGAAGTCATTACACCTGTAAGAACATGATATATGAAAATGTGTACAGACGAAATTTCAAAGAACGATCAACTCTCTATTTTCAAACTCTTTTGCGACAATGGTTCGAAATTAGAACAATATCATTTTATTACTTCTTGCCTTGAAAGAGTGAATCTAAAAACTAAGAAACTTCAATCATCCAAGAATAGGGGTAATTTGTGGAAATATAGTGTTTTCTATAATGGGGGTAAAAAAATTAATGTGTCGGAACTTTTTATTGATTCTATTGCAAATTTTAGAGAAACGATTAACAACAATTCAGAATAAACTGGTGAATCCTCAGTGATAAAAGGGGTACACACTTAAATCGTTCTCATACAATCATGATGCAAAAGTATAAACAAGTGCAATACAGTGTATCAGGGGTATTTCAGCTTGAACCTCATAATCTGCATCATTTGTTTCCTTCAACATTTGAAAGACGAGAATGGAAGTGTCGCAGCTGAAACTTTTGAGTCCAACACAAATGGACCCAGTGCCTTTGGAATCCTCCAAGGTGAAGAACTTAAGAGAACTGTTACAGTTTTTAGATGAAGATAGCCAAAGTTGGCTGAACTCAATTCTGAATAAAGCCGGGACATCATCACACAATGGCGAGGCGAAGATGACTCTAGCAACAATAGTGATGATGCACAAAGAAGAAAAGAACATATAAGAACAAGAAAACCATGAACTGAAAATGTAATGTTATTTTGTAGGCGTAATTTGCGTAATTATTCAATATTTTTTATTTAATGTGTTATAGTAAATGTATATTTTATTGCGTTGAATTTATTTTATTTTACTTTTTAAGACAAATTGTACCAGAACAATGGAAGGAATCCATAATTGTACCTATTTTTAAAAAGGGGGACAAAACCAACTGTGGTAACTTTCGAGGAATATCACTTTTGTTGACGTCGTACAAAATTTTGTCCAATATTCTTTCGAGAAGATTAACTCCGTACGTAGATGAAATTATTGGGGATCATCAGTGCGGTTTTCGGCTTAATAGATCGACTATTGATCAGATATTTTGTATTCGACAGATAATGTAGAAAAAATGTGAGTATAAGGGTACAGTGCATCAGTTATTCATAGATTTCAAAAAGGCATATGACTCGGTTAAGAGGGAAGTATTATATGATATTCTTATTGAATTTGGTATTCCCAAGAAACTAGTTCGATTAATTAAAATGTGTCTCAGTGAAACATACAGCAGAGTCCGTATAGGTCAGTTTCTATCTGATGCTTTTCCAATTCACTGCGGGCTAAAGCAGGGAGATGCACTATCACCTTTACTTTTTAACTTCGCTCTAGAATATGCCATTAGGAAAGTTCAGGATAACAGGCAGGGTTTAGAATTGAACGGGTTACATCAGCTTCTTGTCTATGCGGGTGACGTGAATATGTTAGGAGAAAATCCACAAACGATTAGGGAAAACACGGGAATTTTACTGGAAGCAAGTAAAGCGATCGGTTTGGAAGTAAATCCTGAAAAGACAAAGTATATGATTATGTCTCGTGACCAGAATATTGTACGAAATGGAAATATAAAAATTGGAGATTTATCCTTCGAAGAGGTGGAAAAATTGAAATATCTTGGAGCAACGGTAACAAATATAAATGACACTCGGGAGGAAATTAAACGCAGAATAAATATGGGAAATGCGTGTTATTATTCAGTTGAGAAGCTAAGAAGCTAAGAGGGATGAAGTTACAGGAGAATGGAGAAAGTTACACAACGCAGAACTGCACGCATTGTATTCTTCACCTGACATAATTAGGAACATTAAATCCAGACGTTTGAGATGGGCAGGGCATGAAGCACGTATGGGCGAATCCAGAAATGCATATAGAGTGTTAGTTGGGAGACCGGAGGGAAAAAGACCTTTAGGGAGGCCGAGACGTAGATGGGAGGATAATATTAAAGTGGATTTGAGGGAGGTGGGATATGATGATAGAGACTGGATTAATCTTGCACAGGATAGGGACCGATGGCGGGCTTTTGTGAGGGCGGCAATGAACTTTCGGGTTCCTTAAAAAGCCATTTGTAAGTAAGTAAGTAAGTAATACAAAATTATTAATAAAGTACGAGATGTTCTCATACATAATTAATTTTCATGCAAAGTTAGACCCCTAGAACATCAGAATAATTAAAAACACTACTAAAACATATTGTCGCCGGAAAAAGGGCTATACAGACTTCCATATTATATTTATTTACTAATAGCAGAACATACTATTTGCTGTTATGTTTCAATAATTTTGTTTTAAATATCCTCGAAAATATTTAACAGTAACGAATATTTTTTTTTCGACGCAACTATGATGAACCTGACAGCTTACAAACATTGAAATCAGTTTATATCGGAACTACATTTTGCTGTATACGCCCTCAATTATAGTGAAGCCTATAACAACAAATAAGTTTTAAGGCTGCACACAGCTGTCACTTCATGATCACAATATCATCAACATCATCATCATCATCATCATCATCACATGACAATGACTTCAGCATTTATTATCACCACCACAGGTGTAGCTTAAGCATCTGCTTACTGATTCAAGGCTGCGTGTAGCGTGGGTTCGAAACCTGCTTGGGCTCATTAACTGGTTGGGTTTTTCATTTTGTTGGTAGTTTTAACCGATAAGCAGAAATGCAATAGGTTTGGAATAAATGGGGCCGTCTATTGCTTATCTTACAATGTAGTATTAATATGTTACATATTATTGATGAACGTTTTCGGCATATTTATGCCATCTTCAGATCTTAAAAGTAAGTAAGTATGTATAAAGACAACTTTTTAAGATCTGAAGATGGCATAAATATGCCGAAAACGTTCATCAATAAAATGTAACATATTAATACTACATTGTAAGATAAGCAATAGACCGCCCCATTTATTCCAAACCTATGGTTGGGTTTGTTTCAACCGTAAGGCGAATGTCAGATATGACCATGGCGATTCCTCGGTCTCGTCTCGCCAAATACCATCGAGCTATCACCAATTCCATCAATGTTAGATAACCTTGCAGCTGATGCAGCGTTGTTAAATAAATTCCATCAAAGTTAGATAAACTTGCAGCTGATACAGTGTTCTTAAATAAATCCCATCAACGCTAGATAACTTTGCAGCTGATACAGCGTCGTTAAAAACTAAGTAAAAACCATTGCCGTCACAACTTCCTCACATCACCATTGTAATCATTATCCCAACCTCTACTATAACAACCAAAAAGTTGGAGAGAAGAGAAATGATGACAAGAAAGACTAAGGAGAAGAAAAAAAGAGAGAAAGAGAGAAGGGAAAGAGCAAGAAACAAAGGGCAGAGACATAGGGGTAGAGACGGAATTGAAAAACTTATAGAAAAGAAGGAAATGAAAACAGAAGTTAGTTTAAGAAAGAAAGAGAAATGTGAAGAGAACGGAAAGAAGAACAGTAAAAGATCAGAAAGAGAAGTGAAAAATATATAAGAAACAGATAAAAGACGAGAAATACATAGAAGAGAAATACAAGGAGGAAAATAATGACGAAAAGGAAAGAAAAAGAGAGACAATGATGGGAAAAGGAAGAGAGTAAAGGAAGAGAACTGAAATAGGAAGAGAACCATGAGAAGAAGAGAGAAAACAGAAATATGAAAAGGAAGAGAACGATGTTAGAAAAGAAAAAAAGAGAGAAAAGGTAGAGACGAGAAATGAGAGAACCATGAGAAGGAAAGAAAGAAAACAGAAATATGAAAAGGAAGAGAACGATGTTAGAAAAGAAAAAAGAGAGAAAAGGTAGAGACGAGAAATGAGAGAACCATGAGAAGGAAAAAGAGAAAACAGAAATATGAAAAGGAAGAGAACGATGTTGGAAAAGAAAAAAGAGAGAAAATGTAGAGACGAGAAATGAGAGAACCATGAGAAGGAAAGAGAGAAAACAGAAATATGAAAAGGAAGAGAACGATGTTGGAAAAGAAAAAAGACAGAAATGGAAAAGAATGAAGTAAAGGAAGAGAAAGAGTGAATGAAAGCTAAGGGGAATAGGTAAAAAGGATAGAACGATTGAAATGAAGAGAAGAGAACGCGAAGAAATAGAATGATGCAAAAGAATACAACAGAAATAGGAAGCAAATAAAATGGAAGAGAACGATGAGTGTCGAAAGAGAGAAGAGAAGAGAAAATAGGAAGAAAAAAGAAGAGAAGGATGAGAAGAGGAAGAATGACAAAAAAGAGAATAAGTAGCAGGTATGAGAAAAAATGTTAATAAGACGAGAAACAGAACAAGGAAAGAAAGAGATTAGAATGCCAGGAGAAAAGGAAGGAAAAGGAAAAAGAGAAGACACAGAAGAGAAAGAGAATGGAATGGTATAACATGAGCAAAATGAAAAAGGAAAGGATAGAATAGCCTATTAGGAAGAGACGAAGAGAAAGAAATAGAGAAATATCAATGACAAACAGGAGGAAGTAAAAGAAAGAAAACAGAACGGGATGACGAACACGGCTGTAAGAACAAGTTGATATAGTAATTAAGTGTAGAGGGCTGCTAGCTTAGTTAATGCACCTCCTGGCTGTGAGGCAATTCATTCTCTTGCGTAATTACAAGAGTGGCTCACAAACTTTCTTCGCTCAAGGGACATTCTTCGCCGTGAGGAACTGCATCACACTCAAAGTGTGCCTTGCTTCGCATTAATTATTATTCAAATCTTTCATTACGAGACATTTAACTAGCATATTAAAACACAGAATACAGCACCACACGTAATACTTTGAACATTTTTTTTTTTTTTTTAAATTCTTCAGTTTCATTTGAGGTACTTATCTACCCTAAGGAGAGAAATTTGCAGATTTTAAAAACTTTTTTCCACCCGATTATTTCACACATAATTAAGGATTTTCACACAAAATAAGCCAACAGTTTTTATGTTAGAGCAAAATTTTTTAGTAGGTTATTTTACGACGCTTTATCAACAGCTTAGGTTATTTAGCGTCTGAATGAGATGAAGGTGATAATGCAGGTGAATTGAGTCCGGGGTCCAGCACCGAAAGTTACCCAGCATTTGCTCATATTGGGTTGATGGAAAACCCAGGAAAAAACCTCAACCAGGTAACTTTCCCCGACCGGGAATCGAACCCGGGCCACCTGGTTTCACGGCTAGACGCGCTAACCGTTACTCCACAGGTGTGGACAATTAGTACATTATGCAACGAGCTTATAATGGTAGTAATTAAGACGCAAGTATGATTTTCATACGAGCGTCTTAATTACCATTATAGGCAAGTTTCATACGACTTTTTATGCTCGACCATATTTCTAACTTGAAATTATTTAAAATTAGGTCTTCTTATGGTTATGTGCGAACTGACTTGAATTGTGAGATGTGCGCAGACGCGAAAGTATAGATATTTTCCGAGGCCTAATGGCATTGACCTTGGCAGAGAATAAGATGATTACTCTGATATAACCTGGAAATTTATTTAGAATTGAAAAACGAGATGACAAATTGAATTTATTTGAATATTATTTACAATTAACTCTAATTATTATAGTAACAGAACATAACCTTCTGCGAAAGTATTGGATTTCCAGCCTTCGTGACTTTTCGCTAATTGTCTTTCGATTGCATATCCGAGAATAATCGATATAACGGTATAAAGCTGACTTGTCATTGGCTGAACACCTGAACTTTAATGAGTAGGTGTACTTTAATGACATGCATTAAAGGACTGCTACCAGGTGTATAATTGCTACATTTCGGCATGGTCGAGCATAAAAAATTTAAGATCTTGGACTTTTAAATTAACTTTCTTATGCAGTAGGACACTGTTTGTAGTTCGGCACTTAGCTACGTTAATCATCTTCATTTTGGTGCAAGAATGATGAAAATATCTCAATTCTAAGTGCAATTTGTGTTGACATTAATGTTGTAAAACGCTGTAAAACTGAACATTGAGAAAAATCGTCTATATCCTGAGGATATTTACAATTGTAAACCCAAACACACAGCTTCCTGACTCTATGAAAAAAAATAATAATATAGTTCAGCTCTACCGGCAAATTCGAATTGTTATTATACGAAAAATATACAGAATGTTAAAAAAAATATCTAATATTTTAGGAGGTGATAGTATGCATCAAAACAAGAAAACAATGTCTAAAAATCTTGGATCCTACGACACATACTTTCTGAGATCTAAACACTTGTTCATAGGAAGTGCTCAACGTGACGTCCGTTTATGGCAATGCATTTCTCTGCCCTACAATACAGCAGACTGCCAGATATACCGTAATAAATTGACACCCCTGGCACGGAATAATGATACGTCGCGTCACAAGGAAAACTGAAAACAAAAGTCTGGTTGCGGATATGGGCGGGGTTCAGCAGAGGTGATGATGTGAATTTTCGCAATCAGCATGTGTGGACTGATGGAAATCCCCATGCAGTTGAAGAAACAAGGCATCAGCACCGATTCTCAATCAACGTATGGGCAGACGTTCTTAGTGATAGATTAATAGGGCCATACGTCCTACCACAGAGATTAACTGGCGCTCGTTATCAGGACTTTCTTATTAACGTATTAACAACAAATTTGAAAGAGTGCGTAATTCCTTATGCCAAAGGGCATAGGTATGCATTGCCATGAATTGACGTGACATTGAACATCTCTTATGAACAAGTATTCAGATCTCATTTTTAAAAATGGTCAATTATCAGTATTTTCTTCTAACACAAAATAAAAAGAAATATATTATTTATTAAGTAATGTAGTTAAAAGAGCATGATATTGTAAAACATGAGTTTCAGCAATAAAATAAAAAAGAGAGAACATGAAAAAGTTAACAAGTTTATGAGTTATGAGGGAAACGCTTCATCAGTACACAGTGAACTACCACCATTTTGAATTTTGAAAAAAAAAAATATATATACTTTTTTTTAATCGTAAAAATATATTTTTTTCATATAGCAGAAGGACAGTGATTTATACATACCAATTTTCATTATTGTACAAGATACAGTAATGGAGGAAAAAAAAATGTTGAATAATTCCAAAAATTTTACTGCTGTAAGCTGTACATAACCCCTTCCTTGCTTACTGGCTTTTAAGGAACCCGGAGGTTCATTGCCGCCCTCACATAAGCCCGCCACTGGTCCCTATCCTGAGCAAGATTAATCCATTCTCTATCATCATATCCCACCTCCCTCAAATCCATTTTAATATTATCTTCCCACCTACGTCTCGGCCTTCCTAAAGGTCTTTTTCCCTCCGGCCTCCCAACTAACACTCTATATGCATTTCTAGATTCGCCCATACGTGCTACATGCCCTGCCCATCTCAAACGTCTGGATTTAATGTTCCTAATTACGTCAGGTAAAGAATACAATGCGTGCAGTTCTGTGTTGTGTAACTTTCTCCATTCTCCTGTAACTTCATCCCTCTACCTAACCCCTTAAATTCTTAAATATTTCGTGCCATAAATTTTGAAGTTGATTAACCTGTGCTCATTTTGGCTGGCTTGTAGGCTACTCACGTGAGAACGTCATTAGTCAATTATACACAAATAACATCAGAATGCGTAATATCGATTTTACATATCGTTATTGATATACATAAGGATATGCATAGCCGTTTCCGTTCTCGGTTTATTGTGAATCAAAAAAATCTTCACGTTCACGTCCTCCGCTTCCCGTTCTCGTTCTAATTCCCGTTCCCGGTTTATTGTGAACCAGCCTTAACACTCTCTACCCCTCATACGTTGCACGCCGTCTCGTCAGCTCATAATGAATTCGTGTCGGGTAATAACGAGAAAGTCACCCTGTGCAATCGAGTGAAGTGATGCAGCGCACAGCGGGTCTTGAAGTCTAGGCCGTCCCATTCCCCATCCCCCGAAGTAAAGCATGTGAATATAACTGTGTGGTACGTACCAAACAAAATTAAAAGGAAGCAGTCGTGACTTAATCGATACGATCCGAGGCTGAGGATGCGAGCATTCTGGTGTACAAAGCGGTTTGGACCAAGTTTCCTTGCGGCTGTCATCCCGCTCTGTAAATGGTAGTGATCCACTCGAAAGCAGCTCTCACGATTTTTTCTTACATCAGATAAGAAGGCGAGGGAAATGAAGTATGCAATATATCCAGAGTATCTGAGAAAATGTTTTTACCATTCGGCATTCAGGAGGTCCCGGGTTCGAATCCCGTGACCGGCCAATCTAACTAGGGTTTTTCACGGTTTCCTACAGTCACAAAGGCAAATGCCGGATTCATCATGATTCATCACTTGGCGGTCAGCGCGTCTGGCTGCGAAACCAGGTGGCCCGGGTTCGAATCCCGGTCGGGACAAGTTACCTGGTTGAGGTTTTTTCCGGGGTTTCCCCTCAACCCCAATACGAGCAAATGCTGGGTAACTTTCGGTGCTGGACCCCGGACTCATTTCACCGGCATTATCACCTTCATATCATTCAGACGCTAAATAACCTAGATGTTGATACAGCGTCGTAAAATAACCCAATAACATAAAAAAATCATCACTTGGGGGGATTCATATGCACTAGAAAACGGCAATATATGCATGCACGTATGCACTTAAAAATAACGATATATGCACTAAAAATAACAAAATATACACTGTTAAAATTGAAAAAGAAATTAAACAATTTACTATTAAAAGATTGGCTTCATAATCGATCCCACTATAAGATTTGAGGGTGCCGAATTCCAATCACAAGAAGTAGATCTGGAAAAGAAAAGACATTATGAACCCTGATTTCCTTATCTGGAAGAGAAATACCACATACCCGTTTTTCGCTGGGAAGTAATTGGCTTGCTCTTTGGTGCAAGGGGCACTATATAAAGATTTTGTATCAATTTCTTTCATCATTTCCATATCGATCTTTTGGAACTTCAAGATATAGCCATTAATGTTTTAAGACATTCCTTGTTAATTGTAAATAACCATCTGTACAGTTCCATATATGAAAAATAAATTATTCATGTCGAGGATAGCTGCCCCCCAAAAATAACTTAAAATAAAATAAAATAAAAATAAAATTTAAATTTAAAATAGAATATTGTTGATCTACAATTAATTTAGGTGCTGTTACCGCTCGGTACCCCTTTTCCAAGGGCAGCTATCCTTTTTGGATTCTTCTCTCCTCTCTGCTGGTTTTTCTGTTATATATAAATTAAATATAAAAATTGGAAATTTATCCTTTGAAAATGTGGAAAAATTCTAGTACCTTGGAACAACAGTAACAAATATAAATGACGCTCGAGAGGAAATTAAACGCAGAATAAATATGGGAAATGCCCGATATTATTCGGTTGAGAAGCTTTTATCATTCAGTTTGCTCTCGAAAAATCGGAACGTTAGAATTTATAAAACAATTATATTACCGGTTCTGTACGGTTGTGAAACTTGGCCCCTCACTTTGAGAGAGGAACAGAGGTTAAGGGTGCAAACCTAGTCTTTCAGGTAAAGCTTCCTGTAAAGCAGATTTGAATAATTTCAAGGGAAAAATTGTTCCGGGGCCGGGTATCGATCCCGGGACCTCTGGTACGTTCAACCAGAGGTCCCGGGATCGATACCCGGCCCCGGAACAATTTTTCCCTTGAAATTATTCAGAGGTTAAGGGTGTTCGAGAATAAGGTGCTTAAGAAATTATTTGGGGCTAAAAGGGATGACGTTACAGGAGAATGAAGAAAGTTACAGAACGCAGAACTGCACGCTTATATTTAATAACTTCTGAGGTTTATTTCCACATATTTCCACTAGAACAAGCCACATAACACTAACATTATCACTAGCACTGCATTGTATTCTTCACCTAACATAATTACGAACATTAAATCCAGACGTTTGAGATGGGACAGGGCATGTAGCGCGTATGGGCGAATCTAGAAATACATAGGCCTACACAAGGGGAAAGACCTTTGGGGAGGTCAAGACGTAAATCGGAAAATAATATTAGGCCTAAAATAGATTTGAGAGATATGGGATATGACAGTAGGGACTAGATTAATCTTGCTCAGGATAGGGACCGATGGCGGGTTTATGTGAGGGCGGCAATGAACCTCCGGGTTCCTTAAAAGCCATTTATAAGTTGTAAGTCACATAAGAATATTGAAACAACACCAGTTCTTGAAGTTGCGTATCCTTCAACCTACTGCTTAAGCGTACACTTGTGGCACATTTTTCGTTAGGCATCGTTCATAAAACTAATTCAAAACGAATAATTTTCTTGCGGCTAAGCTGTTCTAAAAATACAATGCACTTCACACACTGTCGAAGTTTCTAAGATCTATCACTATATAATAAAAGGAAATATTCTAATTTACCGCGTCAGCAAGTAGAAAACAAAAAATTGCATTATTGTGCCCATATTATTGTCGACAAACGGCGAAATTAGAGTTTAGCGAGTGCAAAGAAATCTATCAACACTTCCTGTAACTTGTATTTTTTTTCCAAATGACGTTCATTTTCTTTCCTGCAGACTGAATTTAACTTAAACGTCCTGAGAATATTTAGAATGGTTCTGGAAGATTGTTGGAGAGTTTGATGAGATTAATTCCATGGTAGATAAAAAAAAAACAATGTTAGATTAAAGTCCGTGCAAAATTATACGTAGGGGAGGTTGCCCTAGTAACGGTCACTTAAGCCTTTATCATTATTTGAGGTCTATCTGTTAATGAATTTAAACAAAATTGAAATCTAAGATACGGGATAACATGAAAAATAAGTCAGTACAAGAATTGTATCAAATAACTTACGTTTAATTATCCATGATTTAGTGTTTCCTAAACTGTTGAGATAATGACTTTCAAAAAACTGTTCCCAGTACCGGTCACGTTGGTTTACATGGAAAAACAAAGGTATGACTGAAGAGTTACACAAAATTTAAATGAAAATAATACAATTATGTCTATTCTCTTGATATGTATCACTCTTAGGCATTTCTTGTAATTCTCACATACAAAATAGACTATTTGGTCATTGTCTGCACAACTTACATGAACTCAACCACAACACTTGCAAACTGCACCCAATCCTCCTCAAAGGATTCGCCACAAATAATGCATTCAGTTTCCTCGGTATCAGTGTCTTTTTTTGTTGACTTCATTTTCATTCCCAAACTGAAGTTTACGTTTGTTGACTGAGCACAACGCAGAGAAAATTCGGGATGCCGCTTTATAAATCCCCGATAAAACTTGTTCCCTGCAGTTTTCTTTATTTTATTGAATTGGTGGGGCAATTTGAAATGCTCAGCCAGAGCATAGGCTAGCTTTAAGAATTCAGTTTTATTTACAGGCAAGAAACAGCTATCAAGATATTTGAGATACGAAACAAGTTCGCCCTCTCGTTCATCATCAAAGGTTTGTTTAAACCTTCTCATTGAGGGTGCAATTTGAATGCATTTCGCCTTTTTAAGAGCACATACACGGTCACTCAAAGTGCTCAGAGAAGCGACCAGCTGCTTCCCTCAAAGTCAATTTTCCCGCCATCATACCATTAACAGCCATTTTCATGTTTTTTTTTCATCCCATTTTCCTTTCTTGGTTGCTGCCATCTTGACAATAATCCCTGAAATGTACAATAAGTTTACTATAGTTGTTACGAGACGTTCTGCATGACCGGTATTAGGAACAGACATAGTGACCGGCACTAGGGCAAGAAAAGGGTTTTAAAGATAATGACAAATGAATTATATATAACAAAATTTTTCGTAATGTAAGCACATTAAATCATTGCTTAGGTATGTTAAGTATATAATAAAATATAATAGATAAGAACAACTCACCTAAACACAATCAGTAATGGCCCAAACGTTAACAGCGTAATACAAAAACCACGTGGTTCTCACTTCACAAAGGTTTCCTCCAGACTGGCGAGGCAAACACTGAACCGTATGCGAGAAACCAAGTTCCTTTGTCACCGGCTACCACTTCATAACGGGTTGCTTCTCCTATATAGCTTATAAATGTGTAACTACCTGGTGACCGGTATTATGGTCTGACCGATAATAGGGCAACCTCCCCTACCATATATTGCAATAGTTTTTACAATAAATCTAGCAAATTTGTATTAATTCCGAATACGGAACATATTTATAATTAGCTGGCCCTTTAAGCTCACCACTTTGCATTACTTTGCAGACATCGTCATTTCTTTCCTGATTAAATGACATGGTTTCTGAAGTCTCGGTTTCCGATCCAATCTGGTTCAGGGTTAAGTTGGAAGCTCTTTCTTCATTATAGTGTGTTTTTATTTATTTTATTGGGTTATTTTACGACGCTGTATCAACATCTAGGTTATTTAGCGTCTGAATGAAATGAAGGTGATAATGCCGGTGAAATGAATCCGGGGTCCAGCACCGAAAGTTACCCAGCACTTGCTCATATTGGGTTGAGGGGAAACCCCGGAAAAAACCTCAACCAGGTAACTTGCCCCGACCGGGATTCGAACCCGGGCCACCTGGTTTCGCAGCCAGACGCGCTGACCGTTACTCCACAGATGTGGACTATAGTGTGTGAGGTAGCTTTAAAAAAGCATGTAGGTTACTACGCGATTAGGGAAAATACGGGAATTTTATTTGAAGCAAGCAAAGAAATAGGTTTGGAAGTAAATCCCGAAAAGACAAAGTATATGATTATGTCTCGTGATCAGAATATTGTACGAAATGGAAACATAAAAAATTGGAAATTTATCCTTTGAAGAGGTGGAAAAATTCAAATACCTGGGAGTAACAGTAACAAATATAAATGATACTCGGGAGGAAATTAACCACAGAATAAATATGGGAAATGCGTGTTATTATTCGGTTGAGAAGCTTTTATCATCCAGTCTGCTGTCAAAAAATCTGAAAGTTAGAATTTATAAAACAGTTATATTACCGGTTGTTCTTTATGGTTGTGAAACTTGGACTTTCACTTTGAGGGAGGAACACAGGTTAAGGGTGTTTGAGAATAAGGTGCTTAGGAAAATATTTGGGGCTAAGCGGGATGAAGTTACAGGAGAATGGAGAAAGTTACACAACACAGAACTGCACACATTGTATTCTTCACCTAACATAATTAGGAACATTAAATCCAGACGTTTGAGATGAGCAGGGCATGTAGCACGTATGGGCGAATCCAGAAATGCATATAGAATGTTAGTTGGGAGGGCGGAGGGAAAAAGACCTTTGGGGAGGCCGAGACGTAGATGGAAAGATAATATTAAAATGGATTTGAGGGAAGTGGGATATGATGATAGAGACTAGATTAATCTTGCTTAGGATAGGGACCAATGGCGTACTTATGTGAGGGCGGCAATGAACCTCCGGGTTCCTTAAAAGCCAGGAAGTAAGTAAGTAAGTAAGTAGGGCACTTCGACAGCAAAAATGTTGTAACTTCGCAAAACGATTGTGGATAATTTAACAAACATTTACTTACGATTGTGGTTATTTTAATTACTGCGCTATACTTACAATAAAAAATATATTATTTAATAACACCCACTTTAAAGAAATTACAATTACGAAAACACTTCCCGCCTTTACTCATACTACTTCCATTATATTCATATGTGATTCAATTCAGACTCGTTTTTGTTCGTCCCTCGTACTCGTGGGCTTGATTAGTGTAATTACGCCATGTTCCTCAGTTACGTGCAGGTTAATTACAGGGATTAACCAGGCCAGATAATTGAGTACACCAATGTTACCCATATAATTACCTCGCTACATCAAAGTTTGGAAACCGGAATGTAATTTTAGATATGTAGTCACCTCCTTTAATATGCACAAATACCAAATTCTCGCCCGTAACCAGGGCAACTTACCGCCATTCACAAGGATTACACCACTGAAGTCTCATTCAATGTAAGTGCGTATTAGATCTGACAAAACTATTCAAAATGTCTCTTTCTTGGCCTTCGGGTATACAACGAATAAATCCAAAATGGCATTTTGGCACAGGGTCCAATAAGACACAAATTTCAGGATGTAAGACACTATAAAATGAAAAATAGCATGTTCTTAAAATTAAAGGAAAAATCACAAACATTTTAGAAATACTGAACAACGAAACCAATTTAGCCAAGAAAATCTTTTACAATCTACATAATACACTAGCCCTTCCCATCGTACTTCATAATAATGAAACAGGCCCTATGGACTTTCAAAAAGAAGACAAGATTTTATGGACAAGAGTGAACTTTGATTCATTACGGAAAAAAACAGAATACACACATCTTTGGATCAGCAGATGTAAGAGGAAATTAAAAAAAAAACTGGAAGTAGAGCAGTCACTGATGATGATGAAGTTATTATGCAATGATCATCTGTACCGAAACGATATTCATTTCGATACAGGTTATCATTTCGATACAAATTTCTTATTTCTACAAATACTATTGATTTCGAGATGTTAAATGTTTTGATTAAACTGCAAAAGTGTAGTAAACTCAATTAAAATGAAAATAACTACAAAACTACATAATTTTCTGCTTGAATCAGATTATTCAATAATTGTTATATTTCAGTTAACGTTAAAACTTACAAAGGAACTGTGATATCATTTATTTTCGTACCTATAGGAACTGCAAATAAAGAATCACTTGCATTTTTTTTTTTGCCCACTGTCTCAAACATCACTGTTTTGTTTCCCACTATCTAAAAACTTATTCATACTTCCATATTGTCAATATAAAGAATTAAGTATCTAAACATTAATTTTAATTTTTAATGAATGCATGAATTAATTTTTGTCTAACCTTACTACAACTCGTAGAAAAACAGTTTATGTAAATCTCATGTAATGTTCATTAAGACACTTCTACAGTTTTCGACGCGACCGGAGCGATGGAGCGGTATTGTGATTGGAGCGGTATCTGAGTACGCCTAATCGATAAACAAACTCTTATATTAGATTGGTGCATAAGTTCTAGCGTAAATAAATATTTGGTTGCTATGGAAACATGGACAACAGATGAATGAAAGTACAGAAAAACGCTACGAACTTACGCACTAATTCAATATTATCTCTTCACAGGAAAGTTTCGCCTTTGAAACCGGCTGGGTATTAATTGAACGCTGGAACTATACCATTTAGACAAAAATATTGCCCGCGTTTTTGAGGTACCGTAATGATATGCGTAAATAAATATTTGGTTGCTATGGAAACATGGACAACAGATGAATGAAAGTACAGAAAAACGCTACGAACTTGCGCACTAATTCAATATTATCTCTTCACAGGAAAGTTTCGCCTTTGACACCGGCTGGGTATTAATTGAACGCTGGAACTATACCATTTAGACAAAAATATTGCCCGCGTTTTTGAGGTACCGTAATGAAATGTCGCTCCATATCAATTTTTACACAAATGAAAAACACCCGAAACGCATCACGAGCTCAGATGAGTGGTCGAACAGACTTGCGATCAGGCTGATAGAAACAAGACAGAATGGATAAGCACCAAACGTACGGACGATGAAGAAACTATCATGTTGAAACAAATTTCTTTTTCACTTATTTTCCGATGTAAATCAATACTGGAAACTAATTCGTCTGTAAATATCTTAACTCTATCTCAATAATATCACAATACTTTCTCCATCCATAACAGAGTAACAGTAGACAGACCGAACGTCTTCCTGTTGAAAGAGATGCTAAAAACTCGCCGACTTCCTCCGTCAGAGCAGAAACATTATCTCCATCTCCATCTCCATCTTCCTGGTTGTTTATTTTCCATGTGCTCTAATGCACTTGTAATTACTACCTGCTAATGTTTTGTAAGAGGCACCGTCTTCCGAATAAACTGCCAGGAGAGAACCTAAACCAACCAAGGGTGACTGCGATTCATGCATCAAGTCCACTTCTGGTGCGTCTCCGGGGATTGGACACCGCTGCCACTCAACACGCTACTTACCAAATGGGTCGTTTCATGCGTACCTAACAACGCGGAAACTTAAACATATCCCACATTAATTGCATGCTTCATACCTCACTATTCATTCTTTTACTTATGATTCCCCTATATAAACGTATTTCTACTATGACTGATCGTTTTATAATTTTTTTTTCATTATTTTACTTATATAAATGTACTCTACATTAACTATATTTACTGTTTTATTAAAGGTACTTTCTGTTCACTGTTCAATAATTAATTATTGCTTATTTATTCATATACTTATTTATACGGTTATTCACAAGTAAGTTACATTTTGAAATAGATATAACATATTTAAAAATTAACGTATACACAAAATAGTAGTGTTGTGGGATTTAATCAATTTTTGTTGTAAGATAAATGGATCAAAAATATTTAATCGAATAATCGAGTCGATTAAAATTAATCGGTTGTAGCTGATATTAATTATTATTTTGTTAATACAAACTCATACTAAAAATTCCGACAATATTTCTCTCTCGGAAATTGCTTACTTAAAAGCACAATAGTACTGTTATTTTCTAACTGTAGCCTAAACCAGGTAGCGTAGGGAAAATCTTTGCACAAACACTTCAGAAAGAGATGGAGATATTGAAAGTTGAAACACAATGCAAAACCCTTATTAAGTTTTATGGTTTTCCAAGAAAACTTCCACCTTGTTGTCAGCTCATCTTCCTAGCATATGAAATATATACTTTTCTAGGATTCGTCCCCCTCACTCTTTATAAAATAGCCATGTCTACACTGTGTGCAAGTGAGAGCGTAACTTTTTTCTAAAATCTGGTAATTCGGATTACAATAGGGGCCAGTCTTCTGTTTCGACCGCTGTACTTTTGCAGTTGCAGTTTCCGTACTGAGTTTCTATATGACGGTTGTGTGTTTAGTTTGATAAAAAAAATCAGTTTTCTGTGGTCTGTGAAAAGTGTAAACTCCATTGTGTCATATGAGAATTTGAGAGATAAACTCGGTGAAACGTTTGGATTTAAATTGAACGATCGTGGAGAAGTAGGCCTACTTGACAGAAAAAAAGTTTTTTTCGTGTTCAGTGATGCAGCAAACATTGTTACTAAACGTAGACCGGCACTTAATTCGGAGCATGTGAATGCACTCACATGTTTAAAATCATGGATGAAGCAGTATTAACTAGGTGAGTCTTCATACTTTTTGTTATTTATGTTTGTCTCAAAAATTCCCGGAGAAATTGACACAATAAATTACAAGCCTCATAATAAATATGTTAGTAAATAATTAAAATAGTTGTTTTGTAATATAACGATACAATATATACAGATGTACAGTATTTAATACTAATGCTTATCACCAAACACAAGTTAAATTTAACAATAATTGTGTATTACAGTATATTAAAATATTTTTTAACTCCATCAAAACTCGATTAATCTATCGATTAATAGATTAAATTCAAATAGTTAATCGATTAAACATTTTGATCGATCGACAGCATTACAAAATAGTAGCACATTTGTATGTCTCTAACAACGGGATTTGTTCATTTATCACACTCATTTGTTTTGGTTAACATAGTAAAAGGTTTTGTTTATAATATGTCAAAAGTAAATTTAATTCTTATTTAATTTTTAAATCACTATCGTTGACTGTATTTTAAAATGGTTTTGACTTAAAAGATCGAATTAGTCTAGTTCAGTGTAATCGTTGTTTAGTCAATTGTCTGAAGACAGGTCTGAACCTCACAAGTGATACCAAAAAGACAAGACTTATGAGGCAGCTAGGCCAGGAGATAATGGGATAGGGTGACCAGTTCTTTTCCCCCTCCGTTGCATACATCGTCGATTAGCTACATAGTACACTAGTCAGACTTCAGATGTATACAAACAATTGCTCTTCTTCTGACACATTATCGTCAAGTAAGATATATTGCCGCACTCGCTCATCAAAGAGCTCTCATCTTTGGAAAACATTTTCCAAAGCTTGATGAGGTATCAACTGTCCCAGTCCGTAGTTTGGTTCAGTTCATTAATATCATCAAACTATTGTACTGATCGGATATTATGACGGGGATGCGCAATAGATCTTTTAGGTCGCAGTGCTAGGGCTGTTATAGCCCTCCCCTCTTAAATTCAATTCAATTCAATTCAAGATATTCTGCAGATCAAATTTCTGCACATTTAAAGACGAAACTAAAATTCTTTCAATCATGTATTATCATAATACACTGCTCTCTTAAACTGACTGAAATTGGAAATTAAATCAAACCTTTCCCAACACAAGCAATGAAATGTCGTATAAAACCATTTTTATCTCGAAAAGGAAGCAAAAACGAGAAAACTGTATTAAACTTTTTTGTTTCAAATATTTCAAAGAATACTTACTTACTTACTGGCTTTTAAGGAACCCGGAGGTTCATTGCCGCCCTCACATAAGCCCGCCATTGGTCCCTATCCTGAGCAAGATTAATCCAGTCTCTATCATCATATCCCACCTCCCTCAAATCCATTTTAATATTATCTTCCCATCTACGTCTCGGCCTCCCCAAAGGTATTTTTCCCTCCGGCCTCCCAACTAACACTCTATATGCATTTCTGGATTCGCCCATACGTGCTACATGCCCTGCCCATCTCAAACGTCTGGATTTAATATTCCTAATTATGTCAGGTGAAGAATACAATGCGTGCAGTTCTGTGTTGTGTAACTTTCTCCATTCTCCTGTAACTTCATCCCTCTTAGCCCCAAATATTTTCCTAAGCACCTTATTCTCAAACACCCTTAACCTATGTTCCTCTCTCAAAGTGAGAGTCCAAGTTTCACAACCATAAAGAACAACCGGTAATATAACTGTTTTATAAATTCTAACTTTCAGATTTTTTGACAGCAGACTGGATGATAAAAGCTTCTCAACCGAATAATAACAGGCATTTCCCATATTTATTCTGTGTTTAATTTCTTCCCGAGTATAATTTATATTTGTTATTGTTGCTCCCAGATATTTGAATTTCTCCACCTCTTCAAAAGATGAATTTCCAATTTTTATATTTCCATTTCGTACAATATACTCGTCACATTTCAAAGAATACCCCCTGAAATTAATGACATTACTTACAGTTTTACATATTTAAAATAATAAAATTTGCACCCAAAAGAGCGAATTTTTGTGCTTGGGGCAGTTGCATTTGCATAATCCGATTTCTTGTCTTGCACATACTGGTACATTAGAAGTTGAGAGGTATCCACTGGTTTTCAGTAAATTATCGTTGTTTTCTATTCTACAGGGATATGTATTTTTTCGATTGGGGTTAAGTAGTCCTACAAGTACGGCAGTGGAGTGAGTCGCGCCTTCGAAAAGTTTGGAAACCACTACTTGGACAACATCACGGCAAGGTAGCAAAGTCCTGTGGCGTTCACGGGGACCACGCTATAGTGATGTCCTCATGTCTATCAAAGTGGAACAATGTGCAAGTGCATGAGTAAAAATAGAGGTGACGCGAGAGGTAATGCTACAGTGACTGATGTTTCTACTCTGCAGTGGAGGACACAATGTTGCAGATGTTTGCGTCAACAACCACCTACTACCGGCGTGGTTTAGGAATAGCGAGCGAGACTCGTGTTCCAAGGTTGCACTCGGATGTCAGTTCAAATCTCGCTTGGGTTATTCCGAGATTTTTCACCTACTGTATAATGAATGTCAGGCAGTGGTGTACGCAGAATTTTGTCATTATTAAAACTGTTTACAATTTACATTATCCGTATATAAAATTTCGTGTATTATTATTATTATTATTATTATTATTATTATTATTATTATTATTAACTCAGTTTTCACAGGGGGATGTGAAACTAGTTCCTGGAAGAATGTTCACGACAACGTATCGTCGTCGTTCCTGCAATAACTCCTATGTGCAAAATATAAAAATGTTCAGTAGGAAGGAAAAACAGATTTACTCATTCTATGGCAGCCGTACATAGGAGACTATGAATTCTTACATTTTCGAAACAAAGAAATATAATTACATACAGGAGATTTTATTATTTGCTGTATTACATTTAAGTTATTTAATAGAGAAAAAATCTGAAAATCGATAAATATGTCACATAGGAGTTATTACAGGAACAACGACGATATTCGGCTGCGGCTGCGAAGACATTTAACACTGTGAAATTTTCACTAACCTCGCGAGAATCACTACATGACTTTTTGCTAAAAATTGTAAAATTGAGTTTTGCTGTTGCTTATATACTGGGTGTTCAGTTCAAAATGTGTCTTGGCTCGCTGTATGCCGTCATGTGGCTAGCTGATGAGCCTAGAGAATTCAATCTTCCTACACTTCCGCAGCTCAGGTGTATAATCTAAGAGGCAGAGAAGTTGGCTAGCAAGTACGGCGTTCATTCTGAAGAGTACGTGCCGATACGTACGGTAACGCCGGTAGTGGCAGGAATGTGAACTGTTTGGAAATACGTACTGTCGGGATATGGGGAGAGGGTTAAGACTTAAGACGATTACTTACGTATTTGTTGACATTAACTTCGACGGTCAACATGGACACGGAGCATTTGATTTGTGTTGTGGAATGTTACCGTACGCAACCGATGATAACAAATACCCTGGGTACGACTTGCCGGCGCAAAACAGTTCGAAAGAGGTTATGGTAGCACACAGACCGTACAGACCGCCATCTGTTGCTACGACGTTCAAGTTATACCGTACACGTTCTCAAGTTCAGATTGAAGAACGCCTTAAATAATAGGCAACTTCTCTAACATATAAACTGAAACTCGCTTCAAATCGGTGACCCAACAACAGTGACGTCATGACACACTTTGAAATGAACACCCAGTATATCAAAGAACCCGGTACGATAATGTGAAGTTTATATTTAAAATATGAATTGTCAAATGCACAAACGTTAAATGAAGGTTTCACAATAAAGTCAGTACTCAAACTAACGAACGGGTGAATTCCGCTCTTAAAATGAGTTTAAAATCGACAATGCACAATTTTTAACAACATCTGCACTGCAGAACTGTCAAAACAATTTTTCGGTATGTTTCACAACAAGTTAAATTTCATATTGTGTCAGCTTCATTTTATTACAAGGTCGGTACTAGGCGGTAGGTCTCTCTATAATATATTTTTTTATTTTATTGGGTTATTTTACGACGCTGTATCAACATCTAAGTTATTTAGCGTCTGAATGAAATGAAGGTGATAATGCTGGTGAAATGAGTCCGGAGTTCAGCACCGAAAGTTACCCAGCATTTGCTCGTATTGGGTTGAGGAAAAACCCCGGAAAAAACCTCAACCAGGTAACTTGCCCCGACCGGGATTCGAACCCGGGCCACCTGGTTTCGCGGCCAGACGCGCTGACCGTTACTCCACATTTGTGGACTCTCTATAATAAAGATAGCATTGTTAAAATGAACATGCCGCAGCATCAAGCACTGGGATTAATATTGAATGAGAGGTAGGAGGACTATGCCTTATGTCGATGTAGATTTTGTTACTCTTTCTTTCAGTAGATTATTTTACGACGCTGTATCAACATCTCAGGTTATTTAGCGTCTGAATGAAATGAAGGTGATAATGTCGGTGAAATGAGTCCGGGGTCCAGCACCGATAATTACCCAGCATTTGCTCATATTGGGTTGAGGGAAAACCCCGGAAAAAAACCTCAACCAGGTAACTTTCCCCAACCGGGAATCGAACCCTGGCCACCTGGTTTCGCGGCCAGACGTGCTAGCAGTTACTCCACAGGTGTGGACTTTCGTTACTCTGGCAGTGAAAAATCAGAGAAGGAAAAACGATTATGGTTAAAAAAAAATACTCAAACCTAAATATGTGATTTTTTCAACAAGTTCAAGGGGGGGTTCAAACCCCCTTGCGTACGCCCCTGATGTCAGGTAATCGTAAAACATGGCGAACCCTCGGACTCATTTAGTCAAAATACTATTTCATTACCAATTCCATTGATGCTACGAGATAATAGCGTACTTAATATAACTTCGTTAAATAGTCGAGTAAAAATAAAATCACGCGCAAACTCATGACTCACGGCCTGATTTACTGTGTGCGAAATTAATATACGCGACTTCAATGTAATGTAATTTTATATCCTTATAAATCACAATTTGGATTGCAGTACAGCTGAGAGGTCGGTACGTTTTAATATACGAAAGAATGTGAGACTAAAGGCTCATTCACAATGAAAATTAAACATAACGTAAGCGTTAATTTAAGAATATGAACGTTATGGTAAAATCAAGAAGTCATACCATCATTCGCGATGGGAACATAAACATAACCGCAAACATACTTGGTAACCATGGAAACATAACAACGACGCCATTTCCTCATATTCTGTCGTATACTTCAGCGCTCTACGATTGTGTTCTGTTTGCAAATCACGTAAGCATAAGCATGAAAGTTTGGAGTTTGCAAACTTTCATGTTAACGTCTTACGGTAATTTTTATGTCAACGCTTATGTGAATAATTGTGAATGATCTCATTTGGTAGCCCGGGCGCAAACTTCTAAGTTTATGTTACGGTTATGTTTAATTTTCATTGTGAATGGGCCTTAACTCATTACTTTTTTTAACAAATACAGCAATTTGTTACCTTAGCAACCGTTTCTGAATATTAATCAACCATTTTCGAAATCGAGGTTAGCTTTTCCGAAATTAAAATTATTTTTTTTCTGAATATGAATTAACCATTTTCGAAATTGAGATTATCTTTCCAGAAATTGAGGCCGAAAAAGGTATAGACTTGTAAAACAATACAGACGAATAACAAATGAAGGATAGATGTCGACACGTGCGTTGTGTGCGCGACGTTCGCTTGTCGTCAGTCCATTACAATCGCAAATGACAACGAACGCTATGAAATCTTCGACAGCTCCCTGGACAGGTGACGATGGATTGCGACTTGTATACAGTTAAGCCACAGCGTTTACTGAACTACTGCATTTCATCCTGGAAGAATCTTTTTCGTTTTATTACGCAGTCACTTTTTCACCGTATCAATTTATACACTATCATCTCAGTTAAACTTTCCTCTCAATTTTTCTTCTAATGGACGAAACAAATTAAAATCAATTTGCATTAAATAGTGATTACTCTATAAACTAGGTAGACCAAGAGACGTAAACATGCTTTGTTTTGTTTGCCATGTGAGATCTGGCATTGTCTTGGAGCAGAAGTACATCTTTCGAAACTTTCCCAGGGCTCTTGGACTTGATTTTCGGCTTCAGTTGCCGCAATAGTTCACAGTAGCTTTCACTGTTTACTGTTCTACCTTTATGTGTGAAATGAACCAACATTTAAACCTCCTTATCCCATAAAAGTGCCACCAACTTCCCTGCTATAGTTGAGTTTTTAACTTTCCTGCTGTTAGAACGACGGATGTCGATCATTTAGTCTATGGCTCACAACAAAGGATGCAACTCTCACGAGTGGTAACCAAAAGGATCTTAGAAAAAAATCCTCTCAGTTTCATAACGGTCCATACTTTTATGAAACTTCAAAACATTTCAATTCTATTGAAAATTTATATACAATGCACTTAAAATAAACAATTTGTGAACGAAGTCAAATGTGTTAATTTTGGGTTCACAGAAAATGTGTTTTGTGTGTAATCCAGAAAACAAAAGTTCATCTTATTTGGGTGCACATTAACTTATTTCATTGGAGTATGTGTTTTAAATCACAAATCAAGAAATAAATAATAGTTCCATTCGCATAATAGCGAATGAACTAAATTATTGTGCACTGCTCGAGATGTAATCAGACATGTCTGTGAGATTAATTTTTATGCTGATTGCAAATCTTTGTGCCATTAATTTATTAGTTTTATTATTTAGTTAGTTTAGTTTATTTAAAAGCTGTTAAATAATATATAAAATAACAATAAGATTAGTTAATGTATTAGTTTTATTGTTTTGTTAGTTTAGTTTACTTAAAAGCTGTTAAATAATATAAAATAACAATAAGATTACTCAATTTATTCGTTTTATTATTTAGTTAGTTTAGTTTATTTAAAAGCTGTTAAATAATATATAAAATAACAATAAGATTAGTTAATGTATTAGTTTTATTGTTTTGTTAGTTTAGTTTACTTAAAAGCTGTTAAATAATATAAAATAACAATAAGATTACTCAATTTATTAGTTTTATTGTTTAGTTAGTTTAGTTTACTTAAAAGCTTTTAAATAATATAAAATAACAATAAGATTACTCAATTTCTTAGTTTTATTGTTTAGTTAGTTTAGTTTACTTAAAAGCTTTTAAATAATATAAAATAACAATAAGATTACTCAATTTATTAGTTTTATTGTTTAGTTAGTTTAGTTTACTTAAAAGCTGTTAAATAATATAAAATAACAATAAGATTACTCAATTTATTAGTTTTATTGTTTAGTTAATTTAGTCTACTTAAAAGCTGTCAAATAATATAAAATAACAATAAGATTACTCAATTTATTAGTTTTGTTGTTTAGTTAGTTTAGTTTACTTAAAAGCTTTTAAATAATATAAAATAACAATAAGATTACTCAATTTATTAGTTTTATTGTTTAGTTAGTTTAGTTTACTTAAAAGCTGTTAATAATATAAAATAACAGTAAGATTACTGAATTTATTAGTTTTATTGTTTAGTTAGTTTAGTTTACTTAAAAGCCGTTAAATAATATAAAATTCCAATAAATCAGTTAAAATTATGGAAATTCAATATAGTCCTGTACTGTATAAGTTTATGCTAAAAAGCATATATTTCAATTTCGTTTTAAAAACTCTACTGTTATATTATTATTATTATTATTATTATTATTATTATTATTATTATTATTATTATTATTGAAGCTGCTTGTTTATGCGGATGACGTAAATATGTTAGGAGAAAATCCACAAATTATTTGGAAAAACACGGAAATGTTACTTGAAGCAAGTAAAGAGACAGGTTTGGAAGTAAATCCCGAAAAGACAAAGTATATGATTATGTCTCGTGACCAGAACATAGCACGAAATGGAAATATAAAAATTGTAAATTTATCCTTCGAAGAGGTGGAAAAATTCAAATATCTTGAAGGAAAAGTAACAAATATAAATGACACTCGAGATGAAATTAAACGCAGAATAAATAAAGGGAAATGCCTGTTATTATTCGCTTGAGAAGCACCATGGACGCCTAGAAAATAATTATAACCAAGCATTACAAGGTTTATTTGACCTTCCTATTGTCAACCAGTCTGCTCTCAAAAACACTGAAAATTATAATTTATAAAACAGTTATATTACCGGTTCTTCTATATGGTTGTGTAACTTGGACTCTCACTTTGAGAGAGAAACAGAGATTAAGGGTGTTCGAGAATAAGGTTCTTAGGAAAATATTTGAGGCTAAGAGGGGTGAAGTTACAGGAGAATGGAGAAAGTTACACAACGCAGAGCTGCACGCATTGTATTCTTCACCTAACATAATTAGGAACATTAAATTCAGACGTTTGAGATGGGCAGGGCATGTAGCACGTACGGGCGAATCCAGGAATGCATATAGAGTGTTAGTTGGGAGACCGGAGGGAAAAATACCTTTGAGGACGCCGAGACGTAAGTGAGAGGATAATATTAAAATGGATTTGAGGGAGGTGGGATATGATGACAGAGACTGGATTAATCTTGCTCAGGATAGGGACCGATGGCGGGCTTATGTGAGGGCGGCAATGAACCTGCGTGTTCCTTAAAAGCCATTTGTAAGTAAGTACTATTGTCGCCGATGTTGTTTTGATGTTCAACCTCTCAGATTTGAAATTATGTCAATATAGTGAATGAAGAAAGAACACTATTATAAGTAAGGACGTCTTTCCAACTCCTATGGCTATACGGTATAGCGTCTGAATGAGATGAAGGTGATAATTCCAGCAAAATGAGTCAAGAGTCCAACGCCGATATTATCCAGCATTTGCTCGTATTGGGTTGAGGGTAAACCTCAACCAGATAACTTGTCCCCAACTAGGATTAGAACCCGGGCCCTCTCGTTTCACGGCCACACATGCCAAACGTTACTCCACAAAGGTGGACAAAATCTCTTAAACCTTAATAAAGCTTACTTGATTTTCTTCTGTTGACAGCTTTTAATACATGTGATGAAACACAGTACAAATAAATATGACACATTATGAAAACAATGATGCATTGTGGAAAAATAATTATTCGATAATTAACGTTAAATAGTTGTCCATTACATCACAGTGACTAAGTATAAACCAACGTTGCCAACTTCGTCGCGAGAAATTATATAATTATTATCCTAAAAATAAATTATAATATTTTAATCAAAATTACCGAACGAATTTAAAATCAAATTCAGCTCAAATAAATTATTTAATATTCTCGGGTGGAATCGTAGGACTTCATCTAAGTGCGTAGGTAATAAATTTGTCATGCATTGTTTATAACCGTTAATTCAGCTGCTAAAATCTAGTAACATTACTGTCTTGCTAAAAAAATTTAAAGGTAATCGCATATTTTATAACTCAAAGTTGTACGAATATAGGTACTAGTCCGCTCTAACCAAGCAGTCCGTGCTTCGATTCCCAGCGTGGGAACTGAAGTGTTTGTCTCTGTCATGCGCTAATTTGTGCTGTCTCCGCTGTCCAGTGTGCCGTGCTGACCACACAACCAGCGAGGCACGCAATATACGCCTGTCTCAGGGGCGTATTTTGCGGGCTACCGGGGCTACCGGCGGTACCCCAAGGAAATTACAAAAGAAAAAGTTTATAATATAACATAATGTAATAATTTTGTATTATTAGTTTTACCATAGTAATTAAAATTAAAGTAATTGTTAGATATATTTTGTGTAATAATAGGGTCAGCGGTAGCCCAAACCCTTTAACCATGTCTTGGTCAAAAGATATACCCTCCCATACACCGCACCGAATTCAAAGTCGGTAGGAAAGGAGGCGTAACATGACAAAGAAAGAGGTCTGTGGTATACACAACCAAATGAAGTTCTTGAAATTTAATGTGGATAATTGCAAACTCACACTCTTCGTTTTGAACGAAAACCAAAGTAAGGAAAATTATAGTCCCGTCGCTCTAATTTCCGGCAGCCAATCGCGTTGCAGGTCGGTTACATTTAAACGTGTGCGTCTTGTGATTCGCTGATGAAGACGTTACTCATTTCCTAAGGCTGAATAAATACTTAATATAATCGCCCGCCATTTTGGCTCTTTCGTTGGCGTTCGCAGAAAGCACACGAGGACGTTATTTGCTGAATTACAGTGCGTTTGATTTATTATCATAGGAGCTACGACATGATAATGTTTAACGGTGTGGCAAATAGATCCCTCGTCTGGTAGCTCGGCAACGAAAGAACAAAAATGACGAACGGTACTATCTACCTATACTTTATAGAGCCTTGACGTCCTAAGACGTAAGCAAAGAGGAGGAGTAACGCCGGGAATAACAGCGTCGCGACAACATGAAATCTCGAAATTATTTTCATAATTGCCATTGTTGACATTACAAGCTACTTAAATTTTCCTAAGCGCCATTTTTCCTCATATTCCCCACTACTACTACTACTACTACTACTACTACTACTACTACTACTACTACTACTACTACTACTACTACTACTATTATTATTATTATTATTATTACTATTATTATTATTATCATTATCCTTATTAAAGTTTTATTCTTTTAGTTGGTTATTTAACAACGCAGTATCAACTACTAGAATATATCGAAGGTAAAAGGGTAAAGGTATCCCCGTAACATGCCATGAAGGCACTTGGGGGACATGGAGGTAGAGCCCCATGCTTTCCATGACCTCGGCACTAGAATGAGGTGGTGTGGTCGGCACCACGCTCTGACCGCCTTTTACCCCCGGGAAAGACCCGGTACTCAATTTTATAGAAGGCTGAGTGAACCTTGGGGCCGTTCTGAAAGTTTGGCAACGAGAAAAAATCCTGTCACCACCTGGGATCGAACCCCGGACCTTTCAGTCCGTAGCCAGCTGCAGAATATATCGAAATGAGTCTGAATATTCACCATGCGATCGTCTTACAATTGGGGAAAACCCAAGCAGATATGGAACCCAAGTCCGAGTGCAGCTCTGGATCAGCAGGCAAACGCGCCTATCACCTGAGCTACGCCGGTGGCATTGTTATTAGTTTATTACTATAACAAAAAAGGTAAAAGTATTCCCTTTAAATCCGTTGTTGCGTGGTCTAAGATGTCCTAATGGCGACGAAATTTTCTCATGAAATTTCGATCGCGTATGGGGCAGGCGCCCATAGCATCGTGATGAACTGGGAAGCTACAGTGAGCAGCGAAATCAGGTTTGGGGAGAATCATAGTGCTAATCACGCTATCCCCGTTCTGGGTGGATGATCGTTCACCCCTGCTGCAGCATGTGGACGTGAGGCCACTAGCCTGCGGGTCGACCATGGCGCTTCATGGGTTGTCACGCCGCGAGTATTATTATTATTATTATTATTATTATTATTATTATTATTATTATTATTATCTCTAGCTTTTGAAGACCTCGGCAACAGAATAAGGTGGCTGAGTAGACCCAGGGGTCGTCCTGGATTTTGACAACGTGAAAATCCCGTCACCATCCGGAATGAAACCCAGGACCTTCCACCCCGCAACCAGATGCTCTACCAACTCAGCCACTTGGTCGCCGCATTATTGCTATAAAAAAGTCCCGTCGCTCTAATTTCCGGCAGCCAATCGCGTTGCAGGTCGGCTACATTTAAACGTGTGCGTCTTGTGATTCGCTGATGAAGACTTTATTCATTTCTTAAGGCTCGATAAATACTTAATATAATCGCCCGCCATTTTGACTCTTTCGTTGGCGTTCGCAGAAAGCACACGAAGACGTTATTTGCCGCTCAATTATTTGCTTAATTACAGTGCGTTTGATTTATTATCACAGGATCTACAACATGATAATGTTTAACGGTGTGGCAAATAGATTCCTCGTATGGTAGCTCGGCAACGAAAGAACAAAAATGGCGAACGATACTAGCTACCTAGACTTTATAGAGCCTTCACATCCTAAGACGTAAGCAAAGAGGAGGAGTCACGCCGGGAATAACAGCGTCGCGACTATACCTACTACTATTATAGAAATAATGTTATTCAAAGATGAAATGGCAATAATGAATAAATTATGGAATAACAATGGCAGAAGAAGCCACAAGCGCTCTATTCACGACTCTCAAGGGATCGAATATTTGATACGTTAGTGGGAAGTCAGCTGAGTCACATAAGGCCGGTTATCTGCTCTATACTGAAACAAAGGACGTAAAAACACAAGACACTGCTGGGAATTGGTGCCAAGACGAGGAATATAGGGCAAGGAGGAATTGCCACAGCAGGCAGAAATAACAAAACAACAATCATTGGACTGCATAACGCGGAACCCGAAAACCCTGAACGAATTTGTTATTCTACGCACAAAAGAAAAACTATTATTTCTTACATCGTAAACATTACGGTAAAGCCGCGTCCAAACTTGCAACCGAACCTCGTAACCCAACCGCGCTGCGTTCCTATCTGGACAGTGACGCGTCTGGCCGCGAAACTAGGTGGCACGGTTTCAAATCCCGGTTGAGGTTTCTTCCGGGGCTTTTCCCTCAACCCAATTTGATCAAATGCAGGGTAACTTTCGGTGCTGGACCCTGGACTCAATTCATCGGCATTGTCACCTTTATCTCATTCAGACGGTAAATAACCTGAGATGTTGATACAGCGTCGTAAAATAACCTACTAAAAGAAAAACAAAATTGTTCTAATAACTCGTCTCTGAGCAATAAAGACTCTGCTAATATTTACAGCATATCCCCATCAAAGTTACCATAGTTAAAATAAGAATAATATATAGGTAAGACAGATTGTACACTTGGTCAAAATGACAGTGGCCGGCGTCTGAGAGACTCACAAGGAGAGGACACGCTCTGTATATCACAGAATTAAATAAGATTTTGTGACATGAAAGTATAAGACGTACTGTTTAAAGTCATACCTGGTATGGGTGGCCAATGACCCCTCGTTTTGAAAATATTGGTTATTGTTTGTGACATACTTCCGTTAGGTGTCTAATAGGAAAATATTAGACTGTGTAACGGCGTAGCTCATATGATTGGATGTTGAGTTGTCATCCAGGCAACTTGAGTTCGAATCCTAATGCCTTCTCATTTTTTAAAGCTCATATTCCCCATTATTATTATTATTATTATTATTATTATTATTATTATTATTAATTTTTTTAATTCACTTTCAGTTGTCAGCTCCTATATTCAAAGCCATGTTGAAATATGCGTGGTATGCTCAAAATTAATAAACGAATGAGAAGTGTTTGTGAATGTGAATGATATCTGTTTCGCAGTAGAAGTGCGGAAAAATTTGTGTGACTGTGGACAACCTTCTTTCATTTGCTGTGCATGGTGCAGGAAATATGTATGTTTTGTGTGTTTTTATGACATTTATCATAATGAAACGGGACACAATGAAGTGGAATAGCTGCTACAGAAACAGAACAGACACCAGTGACACATCTTACCTGCCTACATGAGCACTATTTGATTGTTTATCCTTTACAATACAAAGTTAGCTAATTTGTTTAAAACATGATGAAGCGTTCAATACATTGAGAAATATGATATATGTAAATAGATTACTGTGATCACAATATTAACCATTATTAAAAGAAAAAAAATAGGACCGCTTAAGATTGGAACTTAAGTTGCCTGACAACTCAGCATCCAACCATATGGGCTACGCTGTTACACAGTCTAATGCTTCCCTATTAAGCACCTAACGGAAGTATGTCACAAACAATAGCCAATATTTTCAAAACGAGGGGTCATTGGCCACCCATACCAGATATGACTTTAAACAGTACGTCTTGTACTTTCATCTCACACAATCTTATTCCATTCGGTGATAGACAGAGCGTGTCCTCTCCTTGTAAGTTCGAATCGCGTATTTCCGTGAGCGCTCGGGACAGCCAGGCTTTGTTCAAAAGATTGCTGGTTGAGTGGAAGAGAAGGCCTTACGGCCTTAACTCTGCCAGCTAAAATAAATCATTATTATTATTATTATTATTATTATTATTATTATTATTATATTCTTCTATTAGTTATAATGGGGAACACAACTATTAATTACTAAAATCTTCCGAGAAAATAATTCATATACGAGATTTAAAACAGACAGACCGTTCAGAGTGTTTAAAACACTGAACATTGTAACACGAACACTATATACTGTATAACAGGTTCTCAAGTGCAGTATGACCATAGCTCGTTACAATACCATTTTGACTGCAGTAAAACTCTTAGCGTAGTTGGTAGAGTGTTAGCTGAGAGATCATGAGGTTGCAAGTTCATATCTTCGTGGAGTTACTAAATTTTCTTTTTGTTGGCTTTTAAATGCGCTAATGAAAATATAACAGGTTTTCGTCATTTTTTACACTTAGAATATTTTTTCGCTTTGTTATTTTTATCGTGTTAATAGAAACTTTCGACGTTAGATGAAAGTAACACTAAAGACGACAATTAATGGCTTTAATATAAAATTGCTGTGTTAATTATTTTATTAATCCCTGCTGATTTCCACTCTTGCCTAAGGAGCATTCAGTAAATATGTTGACGGATAAAATTTATTTATAAATGTATTAATTTATTTATTTATTTATTTTTATTTATTATTTACTTCTTTATGATTACGTGCTGAGGGAACCAACCTAAAGACGAGTGGAGTTATTTGCGTCAAATCTTGCACAGAGCGATTCTTTGTAGAACTTTCGATTTAATCGAAACTACTAAAACATTAATATATTTATAATTTATTTCATTTATTTACTTATTTATTTATATTTATTATTTACTTCTATATGACTACGTGCTGAGGTAACTAACTTAAAGAACAGCGGAATTCCTTGCTTCAAATCTTGGACACAGCGATTCTTCGTAGAGCTATCGATTTAATCGAAACGACTAACTTATTAATTTATTTATAAATTTACATTTTTATTTATTTTTAATTATTATTTACGTCTTTAGGACTACGTGCTCACGCAACTACCCTTAAGACGATCGCAGTTGCCTGCTTCAATCTTGAACACAGCGATTCTTCGTAGAGCTATCGATTTAATCGAAACGACTAATTATTTTCTTCATATATTAATTCGACACAGTAGCACCACGAGGGCCGAATACAGCCGCTTGGTATATTTTGAGCAGTGTTAATGGACTAAATTTTAATTCGTCGCACTAGCGCCACGAGAGCCAAATACAGCCGCTACTTGTGTTTTGAGGAGCGTTAATGGCCTAAATTTGAGTTCGCCGCACTAGCGCCACGAGAGGCGAATACAGCCGCTAGGTATATTTTGAGGCGCAATAACTGTCTAAATTATAATTCGACGCACTACCGCCACGAGAGGCAAATACAGCCGCTACTTGTGTTTTGAGGAGCGTTAATGGCCTAAATTTTAGTTCGTCGCACTAGCGCCACGAGAGGCGAATATAACCGCTAGGTATATTTTGAGGCGCAATAATTGTCTAAATTATAGTTCGCCGCACTAGCGCCACGAGAGGCGAATACAGGCGCTAGGTGTATTTTGAGGCGCAATAATTGTCTAAATTATAATTCGCCGCACTAGCGCCACGAGAGGCGAATACAGGCGCTAGGTGTATTATGAGGAGCAATAATTGTCTAAATTATAATTCGACGCACTAGCGCCACGAGAGGCGAATACAGGTGCTAGGTGTATTTTGAGGCGCAATAATTGTCTAAATTATAATTCGACGCACTAGCGCCACGAGAGGCGAATACAGCCGCTAGGTGTATTATGAGGAGCAATAATTGTCTAAATTATAATTCGTCGCACTAGCGCCACGAGAGGCGAATACAGCCGCTAGGTGTATTATGAGGAGCAATAATTGTCTAAATTATAATTCGTCGTACTAGCGCCACGAGAGGCGAATACAGCCGCTAGGTGTATTTTGAGGAGCAATAATTGTCTAAATTATAATTCGTCGCACTAGCGCCACGAGAGGCGAATACAGCCGCTAGGTGTATTATGAGGAGCATTGACGGCCAAAATTTTAATTCCCGCACAAGCACGAAGGGGGACGCAGACATCCGCTAGGTATATTTTAAACAGCGTTAACGGCCTAAATTTTAATTCGCCGCAATAGCGCCACGAGAGACAAATATAGACGCCAGGTGTATTTTGTGTGGCGTTAATGACCAAAATTTTAATTCGCCGCATAAGCGCCACGAGAAGCGCAATGGGAACTACATGCTGACTACATGCTCAGAGAAATAACAGAAAGACGAGAGGGATTGCCTGCTTCACATTTTGGACAGAGCGTTTCTTCGTAGACCTATCGATTTAATCGAAACTACTAACTCATTAATTTATTTACTTCTTTATTTTTTATTATTTACTTCTTTATGACTACATGTTGAGGGGACTAAGAGCTTCGATTTAATTGAAAGGAATAACCCACTAATTTATTTATATATTTATTAATGTATTTACTTATTTATTTTTTATTATTATTTACTTTCTCACGACTACGTGCTGAGGCAACTACCCTTAACACAATCGCAGTTCCTGCTTCAATCTTGGACACATCTCCATAAATTAATAACATGATATTCCTAAACTGTGAATGACATTGTAATTTGTTTATCGAATACCCTGTACTGAACTGCCATCCGCTCGGCAGGAGAGCTATGGACAGGGAGCTTGAACTCAGCTAACTCGTACTTACGTCTGTGCAGAGTACTGCTCGCTGAACGTTGCAACGTCTCTCACGCCAGAATATTAACAAATTTAAGCATTCATTTTTATTTAATTTCACGAAAACGTAATAGAACACACAAATATTTATTTCAACTAGTATTAACTCTTTGCTAGATATATCTACTGATATAATTGTTTTCGTAATTTTACTAACGATAAAAGCAGTATAACGCAAATAAAATAAGAAAATAAATAATTTTTTTCTGGGAAAACTATCAAGTTTTGACCCTGTGTTGTACGGACGTTTTTGATCCTGTAGACCGTCCCCATCGACTGTTAAAAGGACGGCACTTATACCCCTTGCACCCTGTATAATGATATATGTTTATACGAAATACGTTCACAGGTTGGATTGTTTACTTCCAAACAACTTTATACAAAATACGTTTCCTTCTGAAACTAAATAATGGTACCCACAAATTTATGCAAATAAATGCAGGCGTACAGTATTAAAGTATAATGTTAGTATATTCCAACTTCAATGAAACTAGGTATCACAATACTGAAAGTAGTTTAACGCAATATTAAGACAGAAAAACATTATAAAAACAAACATAAATATCCATGTAATGAATATCAAAATGAGTTTCAAAATTTGATGAAAGACTTCTCGCAATAGCTACTGTCTGCAGAATCACACTCATGTTCCAATTTTAAATCTACCTAGAATTTTTTGGACTTCAATTTTCTATCTATAAATTATTATCAGCTTGCTTATTGCTTTTAAGGTTTTAATTTAACTTTATAACCTACTCTCGATTTAATAAACAAAACTATATAACTGGGCTGAAAAGAAAGAAGAGCCATGAGGAAAATTTTATTTCTAACGTGCTACTAATTGTCTGACATTGGCTAATCCATAAATGATGGAATATAACTTTCTTTCTATCACAATCAATAAACTGGAATATTCTGTGGTGAGACTTGGTCAGCAACCTACATTAACATGAGGTTAAATCCAGATGGTTCGAAAAGTGGTGTTACAGTTTCATGTCATGTCTAGGAATTTGTAGGCCTATACAAAATTAGAGTTTTTCACTTAAGAAGAACTGAAGAGGGTATGACTCCGTAGATTATTATCACGTAAATGGATACGTTCGTCTGGATCTCGAATTATTATAAACATACTTCAAGAAGACTGAAATCTAAGAAATTTGGAATCCTACATTGTTCTACTGATCTACACCATTGTGCAAAACTTGAGTAGTAGGCCTACCTATTTGTATTAGTTTACTAATCCTTTTAGTTACGCCTACAGAATCACAACTAAATATTTTACACTCTACAGTTTACATTTCATACGTACCGCTCTTATACTGAAAGTGAAATCGTATTCGGATACATCACTACCACTATTACATATTTAAGGTTATTCCATGATTGACAGCGGGAGATGAAAGACATCAATAGAAATTAAATAAAGTACATACCTCTGGTTAAACGGACGCACTCGCACAGCCACTTTAACTGAAGCCATTATATTTAAAGTTACTATCATTAAGTCATACGGATTGAGCACTAAAATATCCTCTGCGACAATGCTCCGCACATTCACCTACAACAGCCATTGTACGTACTATGACGTTTCAATACATGCACACAGGGTTTTGGAAATAATTGTCAGTATAGCCAACAGTGGACAAAACGAGCAAGAAAACGTTTTCTTCACAAAGCCTAGAAAGCAACAGTAAATTTTACAGTTTAGTTCATAAAACATTTATAATGCTATTGCTTTCTACTCTGAATTTAAATTCATACTTTTATTATTGTACTTACATTATCCCTACTATGGGCCCTACTCTTTACCACCTGCATTAAGTAAAGTGACATCAAGATAAAAGTAAATGTTTATGAACAAAATATATTGCACTTCACTTTAAAGTGAAATATTTACATGAATCATAGGCATACATCAAATTGGTCTATAATGATTTCTTCACATTAGTCTATTATTACTTTTTAATTGGCCTTTTAACCTCCTATGTTATAGGTCTTACCAGGGCCGCCAACAGAATTTATGGGTCCCTATGCAATACTGTACTCGGACCCCCGATGAAAAAAGTAACAATTACAAGTTACCAGTTATTCTAACCATAATAATTATTTTTAAAATAAATAAGTGATAACCCTATACACAGATACGAACTTAAAGCACAATATATTATATTCATAAAATATTATTCCTAAACACCTGTAATTTCTGACTTGCAGTCCAACATCAACAAACAACTCTCCTTGACTTCATGGATGCAAAATCATCAATTATATCATCAAAATTTAAAGACCTAGCAAGATCGCACTCCAGACTAAGGAAGCTAAGGTTACTCAGTCGTTCTTGACACATTGTATATCTGAATACATTTTTTATTTTCTTCACTTTGCTGAAGGATCTTTCAGCATCAACAATTGTCACAGGAATTGTATAGCATATTCTAACAGTGGCGTATACTGGTTAAAGGGTTTGGGCTACCGCTGATCCTATTATTACACAAAATATATCTAACAATTACTTTAATTTTAATTACTATGGTAAAACTAATAATACAAAATTATTACATTATGTTATATTATAAACTTTTTCTTTTGTAATTTCCTTGGGCTACCGCCGGTAGCCCCGGTAGCCCGCAAAATACGCCCCTGTATTCTAATGCCTATACAAATATTTGGAAATAAACTGTCCTGTTTTAATTCCCTCAGACTATTTAGGAGATTCATAGGTTTCAATGGGGTTGGTCTTAAATTAGAGACATGAATTGATTTTTAAAATTTCTGCTCATCACTGATCTCTTTGTTAATGTCTTCATAATATTTTTCACGTAGTCTAGCACCATATTAATATCTTCCAATTTTTTCTGTCTCTCCCTGTGTTTCTCAGCTCCCGACTTACGCCTGTACTTGTCCATTGTGCAGTTAAACTATAACCAGTAACACTAATGAACAAAATTTACTAGACAAACGACAACAAAAAGACGAAAGTTTCGACGCGAAACATACAATGTACTGAAAAGGAAACGTGATCCTGCGACTTCGGTTTGAGAGAGTCCACTAGCATATTGTGTTGGTAGTTAAAAAGAACAAGCCAATAAAATAATAATTGAACATGTTCGATACACACGGAAACATAGTTCAGTCAAATGCCGGGGCCCTCAAGTGTCGTGTCGGTGAACGTTAATGCATGAAACCGATATTCTATTATATTTATTTTATTTTTATTAATTTATTTAATAATAACATATACATAAAAAACGCTACCGGTACATGAAAGTACCCCGAAAGAGCAAAGCTCGTGTTCGGGGACAATTCCGTTTTGATAGAAAGACTTGAAAATGACATACAATTTTACATTGTTCACCAAACACACCTATTTTTTCTGAATAAAAATTTAAGATTCTGATTACACAGATCATACATACCAGTAATTCACAAAAATAGAAATCTCTACTGGAATATAGAAAAGTAAAATATTTACATGAAGTGGTAATTTGTATTAATTCTACTATTGTTGAATTAATATGTCAAATTTATGTAACAAATGTCCTTACAAAATCGTATAGTACCCGTATGTATCTACGAATAATTATTCATGATAATAAAAAGTAATCAGACTCACTTAATCTGACGGGCCCTTCTCCTATCAAAATGAAATCTTCTGAAAGAGAAGAAGTAGATTCTATAATTAATGAACCTATGCTGATCTCAAATAAAGGATTTCCAGAACGGATAAAAACTCCTAAACGATTTCCAAAAGCCATTTTAGCTATAAATACAGAAATTCCTCCGTCTTTCACCGTTAGGCCCATATGCATTCGCCCCCTTTGCCCCCCCCCTTCTCGGTGGCTCTGGGTCTTACATACTATAGAGCCCGACTGCAAACTTGTGGCTGAAAGACGAAAATGGCATCTTCTTACATGGACTCGCCCAAGATCCTTGCTGGGCCGGGGGGGGGGGGGGTTTGAACAGTAGGGCTACGCTCTATGAGTAAGCAGTCGCCTGCACACACAGAACCCCCCACTCCAAAGCCTCAGAAAGAATCTTGTGCATGTTGGTGCCACGAGTTTGCAATCAGGCTCTACCAATGCCTGACCTGAAGGGACAATTCTGTGGACACACATGGACACCCACAATAGACATAGATACATTTGTGGGCTCATCCTAGCCTAGAGCCAGCAGAGCGTAGGGACATCCATGCATGTCGAGACGGGATTCAAACCCATGAACCTTCAGATCATGTCACCTAAGGAGAACATGCCTAAGATCATATAGCCACCTAACCCAGCTAGGCTTTCTTTCACCCTGAATAATTATGTATGTTACTTTTCTTAAGAATTTTCATGATAATTTGATATTTTGAGATGGACTCTAGTTTTCCTTGACTTCTACACATTCATTGAGTTACAGAGACCACTTAAAATTTTACCAATTTTGATAAGAAAATGCAGCAGTACCAGGTTCAGAAACGAAATCTCTGAATTGTATTTCCCTAATAAAGCCTACCTATACATTTTTGTTGGTGAATGTATTTCTTTAAAATGTTAGGCATCAACATTAAAAAAGCTCAGTTAATGGACTAGAAATTAGGATTTAATAAGTTGCCTTATTAATGTTTTAAGTCTCATAACATAATTGAAAGTGTCTTTGTATAGAATATGAATTACAGGAAATGTTAAATATACATCAGAAGTAAGATGTTTGTCTAGCTGGAAATTATAATGCATAATAAATTTTTACAGGATATGGAAATAATTTTTATAACTACAACAAGGGACAAGAGAATTCTCTCTGGTAAATTTTCTCATCTCAACACTTCAAAGGGAGAAACATTCATCCTCAAGTTGGACGTTTCGATTCTTATTTTAATTCGAGATATTTCATGCACTTCTCGACACATGGATGAGATTAAATACAATTGAAGTAATTATTACTTATAGAAAGCTGTAGAAAAAGGGCAACAAAGTCGGGTCATCAGACATAAAATATTGTTTTTCTATATACATGTAGAAAATGTTCTAGAATATATAACTTATGTAGAAAATTATAGCTAGAATTAAAATTTGTTTGTGTAATAGTACAGTAATACATTGTGAGGAGGATAATGTTTACCTAACTAATTTATTTGAATATCATGACTTAGTGCCTATACCATAGTATAGTAGTGTAGTATTTATTAGCTGTCGTTATAGCAAAAGCTAATGACATTGTCAAATGACACGTTTGAAATTATCGTGCAAAAATTAAAATTATTCTATTACAACATTAAACATAAAACAAAATGATCACAAATACTCCTTAGAGTTTACAATTGAGAGTCAAGATTATCAAATATAGGCTAATATCTAGATGAAAATTGTAACACACTGATCACAAATATTATTTGATTTGCTCCATTTATATACAATAAAACAAGAATTAACTTAACAATTTATGAGAATTTCCTAATATATTACAAAATAATAATACAATTCAGAGAAAGAAACCTAAAAAATATCTATAGCTTGATTTTCTAATTCAAAATATTCTTGCACAGAATAGAATGGGTTTCTAAGAAGCCATGTTTTCACTTTGACTTTGAATATGTCAAGTGACACTTCCTGTGCTTCCTGTGGTAACATGTTGAACATTCTACAGCCCAACATGTTAGGACTACTTTTAACTTTGGATAGTCTGCAAAATGGTATGTCCAGTTTTTCTTTATTCCGAGTATTATACTCATGTTTATCCATCCTACTGGTGAAGCCATAAAGATTTTTCTTGATTTAAAGAAGGAGTTCCAGAATATATTCAATACTTAATGCAGCAAATGGCATAATTACTATTTTATTTTATTAGACAGTGAAAGGCCAATCAGAGGCACTGACCACTCAGAACAGTACACTGGTCAACCTGGATGAATAGGTGACAGCCTGAGTAGCCAGATATACCAGTACCGGCACCTAACGAGCCCAACAGAGTATGGTCATACATCATATCTATCTGCTCCAATGTTGGTACCTGTATGTAGTTCCGAAATGTTACAAATGTTAAATTCCAGGACATGATGGAATACCTATACCCAAAAGCCTAATTCTGAAAGAAGTTAATACTCCATCTGCTTTATGGAATCTTACTAATCGCAGACATTCTACTTTGGCCAAGCTTGTATATAGGTTGCTGTATGTTCCCGCTTCTTCTGCACAATTAGAGAGAATTTTCAGTAATTGATCTTACGTTCACAGTCCCTCAAGGAACAGGCTAACAATTGACAGGTAAAAAAGATTGCTGTATGTGTACCACACACTAAAACTTAAAGATTTTTATTTTTTTATTTTAGTAGATTATTTTACGATGCTTTATCAACATCTTAGATTATTCACCATCTGAATGAGATGAAGGTGATAATGCTGATGAAATGAGTTTGGGGTCCAACACCGAAAGTTACCCAGCATTTGCTCATATTGAGCTGAGGGAAAACCCTGGAAAAAACCTCAACCGGGAATCGAACAAACTTAAAGATAATACATGTGATCAGTACTTATCATTTTAATTGAGAGTGTAGCAGATATTCTAATTATATTGATATCGGTATTGATATTGATATTTTATTATTGTCTATTAGCAAATAAATTGCAATAACATGACGGAAGTCTCTATTTCAAATTAAAACTAAAAAAATTTAAAAGAAATCTTAAATACGGTAGGCCTACTTATCAGTGTTGTAAAATGCTCCATCTATCAGATCAGATCAGATCTTTATTAGCTGATAGGATTAAAAGCATCCATGGCATCGTCAGTAGGCCTACACAAGAAAAATGACATAACATACAATATAAGTTAATACAAATAAACTTAAATCTAAATAAGCTTAACAAATTAATACTAAATGACATGCAAAAAAAATTCTTAAATATATAGCTAAGCTCGATCTTCAGTCTCCACTTTTTCATCCAGTCTCTTGTCTGTTTAATTTTCCCTGTCTTGTCTTCATTCAACTCTGGGTTACCTGGAACATAAAATAAAGGGCAGTATCAAGGAGAGAATGTTAACCACCAGTACTAAAATTTTAAATTAATTTCTTTTTTTTAAATCCAATGCCACCAGGTTGTCTTTTCGACATTTCTGGTCTTCTCTGCTGACAGTGGCTTAATTGTAACCCACATCTGAGGTTGGAGCACCTGGAATACGGAGTTACATTACCCCAGTGATATGACAGGATGATTATGATAATGTGGTGTCAGGAGAGGTTTTAAATCTAAACTTAACCTAAATTCAGACCATGGACGAATACAGGAATAATCCCCTTTAAGGAAAAATTCCTGTGCCCTAACTGGGAATCGAACCTAGGAACTATAGCCAGAAGCTCTGACCACTAGCCTGTAAGGCTGGTCTAAATTTAGATATTCATTTGTGCAAAATGGCATAATATATGTTAAAAAAATGTCTTTGCCTCTTTTTTTAAATCTTCTTACGGTAAGTTCTTTGAGTCTATTATATTTTGTGTTATTGTGTTTTGTTTTCTAAATTATATTTGTTACTGAACGGTCACGCTCTTGTACAAAATAAAGCATGCTGCACTATGAACTTAACCTGGGCTGTGTTATAGTAATGATGACAATGTCATGTGAAAAAATTGTGGCGAAATGAGTCCGAGGTCCAACACCAAAAGTTATCCAGCAATTAAAATTCAATTCGTTGAGGGAAACCCTCGGAAAGAATCCCAACCATGTAAGTTGTCCCAACCAAGATCCTTACTCCATAGTGGTAAACACTGTTTGATGTTTGAAAAGGGAGGATACATTTAATGGGAGATTCGAGGAGTTTTTTTTCACATTAAATTTATAATGCACTGATACATATTATGCAAATTAGAACACTACCGGTATTTCAGTGTTTTATTTGTCACAAATTCTTATGCTGTGCTGAGGGGGAAAAGTGACTGATTAAGATACAAACGTCAGGAGTTTAGTGCTAATAAAACAACTGATGCTTAGCTATCACTTGGGCTCGAAGGCATGAGGTTCGGGGCTGCCATTCTTTTTTTCGATAATGTTAGTGAATCAAACTAATGCAATGGGTAACTTTCGGCATTGGACCCCTGACTTATTTCGCCATCTTTGATTCACATATCATCATCATCATCATCATCATCATCATCATCATCATCATCCATACAGTAGCCTGGGTTAAATTCACAGTGCGGCATGCTGTACCTGTACAAGAGTGTGGCTGTTCGGCTACCCAATCATTCAAAGAATCAGGGGCGAATGCTAGTCACGAAAGTTAGGCTTGCTCTTCTATTCATAGGGGAAGATGGGAGGATATAATAATTCAAAATTAATAAAAAATAATCAGACCCACATAAATAATTTATTTTATAATTATGAAATCATTGTGAGTCATGGATCATATTCGCTTATCAGATGTAGAAGTTCGATATAATATAACAAACATGGCCAACAAAACAGTTTATTTAGTTTTTTCGACCCTGCCAACCAATGCATATTGTTGTATTTGAGCTGCACATATTCTCTATCTGTCTTCCCTTGAATAGTCTTTCGGGAAAATGGATTTAATAATAAGGTTTCAATAACACACAATTCCGAACTCATTGCAATACTTCAAATTAATGTTTAAGAATTAATAATACATGCAGCAGCTAACACATGCATTCCTCTCATACAATTACATTGCAAGCACATTCCCGCTGTCAATACTGCTCTGTGTAACGTTAAATAGTCGTTGGTGTAGCTCTCGGACCAGAGTTTCAAACAACATATAACAGAAGCATGTGTGCCTAGGACGGACGAAGGAAGAAGGCACTTGCGCGCACATCATATTCTCGCTATTTCTACGTCTTTCCTGTAGCTCCGAGAAACGAGCAAGCGTTGCGATACTTGCGGTGTGCAACCTGCGGATGGTATTACGCCTATACAGTATTCCAAAAATCAAAATAAATTTTAATGTACGTAATCCCGTTTTGAGAAATACACATTCTACGAAAATATTGGGCTTGCACAGCAAGCATAGCATGCCCTGAGAAATCGCCCCTGCAAAGAATAGGAATGTAAGCACAATAAGCCTCAGGCTACAGTACAAGCCTTCGAGTCCCTCCTCCGTACAAGAGAAAAAAAAGCCTTCGGGGCCCCTCAAACAATTGCAGGCAACTGGCGCTTAGAAACAATAACAAAAAGCAAGAGTATGAACAGGGCACATAAGGACTTAAGGCATCAGTTATTCACGCCGGTGATATTCACATATTCGTTCAGAGAGAGTCCAATGTTATAATAACTTTTGATAGGACCTATAATTATTAAAATGAAAAATCGCAAAAAAATTTAAATGGTCGGTGGGAGGGGGCCTGAACCAACTTTATTCATGTCATACCAATTATTGTACTACCGGTATATGATCATTTCATTCATCCTGAGAAAACGCGAATTATACATGTTTGCAGCGTTTCTATATGAAATAAATAGTTAATAAATAGAATTGTGACTTGTATTTTAGCTCTTTGTATAAAAAACTTACACTGAACTTTTACTGTTTCGAATCAAATTCAGTATGTTTTTGACAAGGTTGGCAATACCAACTGTGTCAGCTGTTGTGTATGCCCGTGTGAATGTGCCATCGTGTGCTGTCACTAGAGCAGAAAGTGGGTGGATAACATTACCGTTCAATTCGAATCGATTGAAATGTGCTGGTTTAAACATTCGTTGAGATAGTTGTTACACATAGTTTATATTATTCTGTGCATACTTATTAATGTGAACTTATATTTATGACTCTGAAGATCTGATATCGGAAAGGGTGCGGCATAATACAAGTAATTACGCTGAGAGATAAAACATTAATAATAATAATAACTTTAACTGTTCAAGTGATAAGCTCGTAGTAATGACTTCAGCATATGTAATATTAAATTGACACTCAGTGCTGCCAAAAAACAATCGGATGTGAATAATCTACAGACAAGTGGAAGTTTTGACGTAAGGAGAAGTTACCGGCAATTTGTAGCTTATTCTACAAGAAGGATCTTGTATGTTAGTTTTTTTTATATTTAATTTAGATTTCAAAAGTGAAAATTCTCTTAAATATGATACACATAGAAATATTTGCTTCGAAGTTGGGTTCAAAATCTATGAATTAAATTTTAATCCTTTTCGTCATCCTTTGTTTGTACCACATATTGTTAGTAGTGCTCCAGAATCATTGTTTTCTTTAAAGATTGTGTGTGATAAACTTTTAGGGATTAATACCTAGAAGTATTAAATCCGTTTTAAACAATTACTGCATATATTTGTTTGCGCCCCATCTGCCGATATTGGTGATAATAATTTTTATAAAGAGGGCATCTATTGATAACATAATAACGATTAAATAAAGTTTTATTTTAAAATAGTACAAGGCTTTGTTCTCTTGTTCGATAAATTGTGTTGTTATTGCAGTAACAATTGAGGCATAAGACTTAAAGAAAACAATATTGATTTTTTATTGTTTACAAGTGTTTTTGTTCATGAAAGCATTACCAACTTGCCGTGAAGAAATGTACATAATGTATTAATTCACACAATTTTATTTTCGATGATGTATTCATAAATACAGAGCCCAACATAGAAATCTATTTAGCCTAAACAACGATGAAGCATAATTTATATTACTCAATGGTTAAGATGCAGCTTTGAAACTGAAAAGTAAAACACTATACCGGTATGTTCATTGCTTCTAATCCCTGCATAGGCATGGATATTTATTACACCTGTTGCAGCCAAAGAACCGACTTCTGACTGCTGCTTAATGTCTGTTTTCGAACCCCCCTCTACTTGCTAAATGCTTAGGCCAAGCAATAGAAACTGAACTCGTTACATTCCTTTACGACATCAAAGATAAGTAGACACGTTGTTGCCATATAGTGTGCATAGATCCTTTGCTCAGTATGTTGTCATTGTACAATAAACACTTCCGCTCAGTAGACCTAATAAACAAAAATAAACCTAATAAAAACAATTCGCCAATTATGTAGGAAGCATCGGCCAGGCCATCTTCCCACAGTAGACGTCCAGAGCATATACATTACTAAGTAATATATAGGCCTACATGTACAGTATCTTAATTAAATTTTCAACATTTTCTTATGATTGTCAGTTTCATTACACTCTGATAGAAAAGTCTGGACCTGTATTGTGGAAAATGGTGGCCTGGCAAATGCTTACTACATAATTACCAACTCAGTCATTCTTCAGATATTGTATGTTGCCACCGGCGTGGCTCAGTTGGTTAAGACGCTTGCCTGCCATCTGAAGTTGTGCTCGGGTGCGGGTTCGATCCCCGCTTGGGCTGATTACCTGGTTGGGTTTTTTCAGAGATTTTTCCCAACCGTAAAGTAAATGCAGGTAATCTATGGCGAATCCTCGGCTTCATCTCGCTATCATCAATCTAATCGATGCTAAATAACCTCGTAGTTAATATAGCGTCGTTAAATAACAAACTAAAAAAATATTTTATGTTACCACACATACTTTTATGCTATCATTTTAACTTCCCACATTATTCTTTTTGCATATGAAAAATATGCAGAAATTGGTCCATCCTTGAAAAGAGGAAAGGTGAATGCAAGCACTTAACCTAACAAAAAATGTATTTATTTACAGGTTTGAGGATTTTTACTTATAACCATGGAAGGAGTACCAGGAGATTTGCAAGCAAAATACCAGAAAATTGCTGCAGAATATTCAAAGGTTGTGCATTTTATTACATACAATGTTTTAGTTTTAATATACCGGTACTGGTTATAGGCTAGTTTGTATACTGGTATTTTACTAACTTTTTTTTTATTCCTTGTAGCTTCGCGCACAGGCTTCAGTATTGAAGAAAGCAGTTGTAGAGGAGCAGACCCGTAATTCGGAATTGCGAGACACACTTAAAGAGAAGGAACAAATCCTGCGTAAAGCTGAGCAAGAGATGGACAGTTTGACCTTTCGTAATCAGCAGCTAACAAAGAGGGTCACAATTCTTCAGGATGAATTGGATGTTATGCAGGTGCAACCTTACTTTCTTATTTTGTAAAGTTGTAAGCAGTCTACTTTCAGGATGCATACTGTAAGTTAAAAAGATATTGTATTTCATAGATGACACACACCTTCGAGAATCTGCACTCTCCAGTACTGTATTGTGTGAGATGTTAATTGTAGCATCTTCAGGGAAATAAATTACAGTATGTCTATTGTGATTAACATGATGTAGCAAATAATAATTTTTTTTTTAGTTTTTGTAGTAACTGCTACAGTGGCCACTCTGAATTTATAACTTGAGTAATTTTATTGTTTACCTTATGGCCCATTTTCTAAAATAAAAATTAAAAACTCCTTTATTTCACTAGGGAAATGCATACAAACTACAAAAATTGAGCAGAAAGCAATAATTTTCACTTCAACATCAAAAATTAAATAGAATGGAGTTTTAAATTCGATAAGATATTGCAAATTGTAACATTTCCAGCGCAAAAAAATACTCAACATCTGTGGAAAGCACTGTTTTACAATCTACAACAACCTGTCATTTAGCTATCCTTCATATAATCAACGCTAACCTTGTCACATCCCTCAGCCTCAAGTCACTTACCTATCTCTTCATCTAACCTAACCTAACCTAACCTAATCTTAAACTCGCAATATTTACGGAAATATACGTCAGTGGAGGGTAAAACACGGTGCAACACGATCCCCAAGTTCAGACACTAACACTGTTTTACCTTTTTTCTTTTTCTTATTAACACAGATCCTTTTTTGGCTTGTAAATAATGTTATTGTTAACAACTGAACCACATTTATTAAATACGCACTGATTAAATAATACACCATGCAAAACTAAAAATAAAACTGAAGTCAGTTACATAAAATCAAGCCATATAATACGATAATAGAAACAGAATCTCAACAATAATTCACAGCTTACTCATATACACAAAAAAAAATCCTACACATGCGATATGACTTATGTTAAACTATGATGATGATGATGATGATGATGATGTTGATGATGTTGATATAATCTATCTTGAAAATATTAGACCTGATGGCCTGATACCAGTGTTTTGAGGTCTCTCCAAATCTTAGTTGATAATTCAGGAACTGTCGAGGTAGATATGCTCTGTGCACACGTAGTATATATTGCCAGTTAAAGTCTCTAATTATTATCGATGTGTGTAATTGGTTCTATTTTTAATTCTTGCAGAATATCCATATTTCCTATTTTTATCTAATTTTGTATATCCAACAGTCATCCTTGACAATTTCATTTCATAGCCATGATTCTTTTTCAGTCTCATTTTCTTACATTCCAGGCTTTGCTGCTATCTGACAGCATTGGTATTGTAAAGGTTTTGTAGACTTTGATTCTTGTATGTTTCCTAGACCATGTGAGGATTTGAATATTTAATAATTAATTCACATTTACTGGTATCGTAATGTAGAATATTTGAACACAGATTCTTGGATAGTAGTTTTATTATAAATACATATTTTTCTAATAACAGATTCATGTCGTTTAAATACAGTCTTTCAGTTTAGATATTGAAATGTTTGTACTGTATTATATTTCTTTTTTAGAAGTATGAGTAGTAATCTGTAAACAAAATGTAAACAATTCACTGAATATGCAAGGAGTACTGTTTCATCTGCAAATAGCAATATAGGTCTATCCAGTATAAAAAAATAAATTAATCCCACTCAGAATTACTGAACGTGGTTGTTTTACTGCTAATGTCATATGAGTTTGAAATACTTCAACATATTTATCAGAAACTCTTAAACCTTATTTTAGACAGCGAGGTATAGGAAGGGAAGAGCAAAGGGTGCAGGAGCACCGCCTGGTACAGATCTGACAAACCATGTGCTAGATGAGGAACTGCAGAAGAAGATTGCTGAGAACGCCAGTTTGTTGTCATTGGTGAGTGTCTCTTTGATTGTGATTGTCGTGGACCCACAAGTCATGTTAGTTTTGTACAGTTAGTCAAGAGATGATTTAACACTGTAAATTTTATGGTAAATTTTGTTCTGCTCTTACAAAAGTACACAAGGTAATCATCTGAAAACTTTCTACACATTCGGACATAGCACCAGTATCAGAACTCGAACTCTGGTCTCCAATATGTTAGCTAGCTACGAGGCGCATCCAGAAAGTAAGTTTCCCGATTTTTTCCCCTTGAAAGTAAACGTAATTAACCGTGTCAATTGCGCATGCGTAACAGATCTATGACGTATCAATCATATGCCAGCCGGACAGGTCCTGCCTGGTGCCAGTAGCGTGGCAGCAGTGGTCCGAAATGGAAACTCTTATTCCTTCTCCTGCCGCCTGCGAGGTTCGGTTGGTGATAAAGTTCTTTAATGCACAAAGCATTGCACCAGTTTAAATTCATCAGCAGCTCTGTAACATCATGAGTAAGCAGATGGTGCGTCGCTGGTGTAGGCAGTTTTCGAAGGTCGTCAAAGTGTCCATGATGAAGAGCACAGTGGGCGACTGTCCCTCATCAATGATGATCGTGTTGAGTTGGTGCGGCAGTGCATCATGGAGAACCGTCGCTTCACGATTACGGAGCTGAGCAGCCATTTTCCACAGATATCGCGATCCTTGTTGCATGAGATTGTCACTAAGCACCTGCTGTTCAAAAAAGTGTGTGCCAGGTGGGTGCCAAAAAACCTGACACCCGAACACAAAATTCAACGTTTAGGAGCAGCACTGACATTTCTGCAACGGTATCACGATGACGGCGACGAGTTCCTCGACAGGATCGTCATGGGTGATGAGACTTGGATTTCGCACTTCACCCCGGAAATCAAGCAGCAGTCAATGCATTGGCAGCATAGTGGATCTCCGGTCAGGACGAAATTCAAACAGACGCTGTCGGTACGGAAAGTGATGTGCATGGTGTTCTGGGACAGGAAGGGCATTCTGCTCATTGACTTCCTTCCAAGAGGTGAAACAGTGAACGCTGACCGTTACTGTGAAACACTGCGAAAATTGCGATGTGCCGTTCAAAACAAGAGGAGTGGAATGCTTACTGCAGGTGTTGTGCTCCTCCATGACAATGCTCGTCCACATACGGCTCGGCGCACAGCAGCTGTTTTGACGGAATTTGGCTGGGAGTTGTTTGATCTTGCTCCCAGCGATTTTCACGTTTTCTTGCACCTCAAGAAATTTCTGTCCTCCGGTGAGCGTTTTGGCAATGACGAAGAGCTGAAGACATCTGTCACACGCTGGTTCCATTCACAGGAGGCAGAGTTCTACGACAGAGGGATACAAAAGTTGATCCCACGATATGACAAGTGTCTCAGTTCTGATGGTGGCTATGTTGAAAAATAGCTGAAACATTGCTGTACCTGTTGCCAATAAATGTTTTCCTGAAAGTGTGTGTTCTTTTTTTTTTTAAATAGGGAAACTTACTTTCTGGATGCGCCTCGTATTAACAATTAATTGTCCCAAAGCTCTAAAATTCATCTGACTTTTTTGTTTCACAGTTACAGGATAAAGATTCTGCTCATGAACAAGAGGTTTCAATGCTGTCACAACGCATTGAGAAGCTTGAACATGAACTACAGCAGTATCGCCAAGTCAACAACGACGTGGAACTCAAGTATAAAGTAATTACACCCTCCATCATTTTAGAATCTTTGGCTTGTTTTGCAGAAATTCTGACGATTACTTTCATGGGACGACGTGAGGTTGGAATGATGGAATGCAATGAGGCATATATTAAACCACTGATAGTTCCATAGTTCCATGTAATATTGGTCTTTTAGATGAGTGGTTGCTTAATAGGAAAACGCTCTTTGTACACAAACAGTGAGTTAAACTATTGTATGTACACAAGATGATTCTCGGAGATACATGTAAATATTACAGATTTTCCAGGCCAGTTTTATTTTGCCTACCCTGTAATACTCGATCTTTTCTATATCTCGAATATTTTTCACACATTCTTCAACTCGATTTTAAGGTGAAAATGGAAGTTATGTACACATGTGTAAGTTAAATTGAATGGATGTGATAAACTACCATTACTTTAACAGGCATTGTACATTACTATTTTCCTTTTTTTGAAAGTGCCCTTCAGGAATCAACCCCTTAGTACTAACCCTACCCCTGTCAATCACTACAGGCACGTGTATGTACTGTAACATTATAACACCATGAGGACCACTGCGAGAACATAATGGTATGTCTTTAACATTATTCTTCTCAAACCTAGTTATGAATTGCTAAAATTGGCGTCCTGTAAAGCAAAGAAGCAGTCTATGGACAATCTTGACGTCTCTTTGTTGAAAATTAAGCAATATCAGTAATATCTGTCGTCAATAATAATCTATGCTATTGGAATCTATATTTCGAATTTTCGATAACTCGAAGCATTATCACTAATTATGAGTGACTAAATGGCCGGAATTCGATGGAACATGGTGCCGTCTTGAATCACAAAGTGATTACTTAAGGTACGGTCACACGTCGCTACTTTTACAGTGCTGCAGTGCAAAAAACTGCGCAACTCTTGTACTGCGACGCGTGAACAACGGTGCAACCCGAAAAGTAGCGGCTGCCAAACCTGCTGCCCGCTACTTTTCCATGCTGCGTGCAGCTTAAAAGTAGCGACGTGTGAACGGAGTTCTCAGGGTTACAGCCGTAGCATTTTTGATATTGGTTTTGTTGAAACTTTTGCTGCAGTTGCAACCAGTGTTACCACCCAAATGTGCCAATGATACTGTTATTGTTTGGATATATTTTAATGTTAAATGTGATGAAAATAAATTATTTGTAACAGTTATTAAATACACAACACAGTCTGAGCATAATTTCTTACAATATAATTCATTTTTTTAATTTTCCGTAGCGTAGTTCCAAACAGGAGGGTTGCCAACATTGATTATGTGAATATACTGTTGGTTATCATTTAAGTATATAGGCGTTTTTAAAAAGCTTTATAGTAAAAATAATGTCAATTTCTGAATACTAGATACGACAGAAAAGTAAATAATAGATAAGGAAGCTTTCGCATGAGTTTCTTAATAATGCGAACATAACCACAAAATGTATATTGAGAAGTCAACACGGAGATGGAAACCTGCAGCTGCAAAAGTAGTGCCTTGTGTGTGAACAGACTCACAACCTCCAGTTGCAACTTTTGCAGCACTCGGGTTCTGCAGCACGAAAAGTAGCATGCAGCACGCTACTTTTGGCTTACATGTGAACACGACACGCAACTTTTGCAGCTGCAGTACAAAAGTTGCACAGCAAAAGTAGCGACGTGTGACCGTACCTTTACCCTTTATCATATTACTATGATATACCGAAGTGCATATGGAGTTTCACTGCATTAATTGTGCATTTCCATATGGTGAAGAATGAGTAATGATTGCACCTCTGTACTTGTGGTTGGATGTTGTGTCTACTGTCACACATACTGTGTCATAGTACACAAGGGTAGGCCGACAAAGAGGAACACAGTAAGTAGAATTTAAAATGAGAGGGATTCAATCCAGCATCGGAACTTGAATCCGGTGTGGCTTAGTGGCTAAAGCACCAGTATGTAAAGCTATAAACCCGGGTTCGAGTCGCGGTGCTGGAGAGAATTTTTCTCCCTTCTACCGATTCTTCACCGTATGGAAATGCAAAATTACTATGACAGATCGTACGATGACTGAAATGTGATCAATGTTTTTTCATCGTGCTTATGAGAAATTATTAAGTTGTGGTAACGAAATAGTAACTAATTTCTGTTTCACATTTAGATACCTTAATTTGGTAAATTATTTGCTTTGTTTAGCAAGTGTTTATTCTGGTATAGGCCTTATCACTATGTTTGTCTGTTGTAGACTGTCGTTGAACGTTTAGAAGAGGAAAAGAATACATTAAGACGAATGGTCGAGATAAAGGATAAGGCTCTAGAGCATTGCAGTTCTGAATTAAATACACTGACAGAACAGAAGTCGCAGATACAGATGGATCTCGGAACGCAGCTGCAGTCTGCCACAGCTACAATAGCTCAGCATCTTCCTTTTGTTGATTCCAGTAAGCAGTTCTTTGAGCAAAGATATTGATACGTGGTAATATATGATCACAAGAAATGCAGACAAAATTGAAAAATATCGATGAATAGACTGGAACTAGTGCTAGTTTGAATGGTTTGCATTGGAAAATATTTATTTATTTATCCATAACTGGTATCTAAATTGGTCTTTATTTCACCATCGTCCTTAGTATTCTAAATAATGACTTTATTCACAGGAGTGAATTAAATCTTTATCTCCATGACAACCAACACACTAGCAACCATAAAATCCATTCATTTATAACTTCTTCACAAACAACACATGACAAAGAAAAAAGAGTATAAGTCAACGAGACAAGTAGATATTTTAGCGTACAATGCTGACACTAAACAGGGCATCATTGTGGACCCCACGATACGTTTTGAAGTAGAATGTAATCCGTCAGCCGAGGTCCACCTTGAGAAGAAGTCGATCTATGAGCCTACAGTCAACTATTTCAAGCTGAAATATGCCTTAATTCACGTTGAGGTATTCGGCTTGCTCATAGGTGCTCGAGGGACTATACCAGCTTTTTTCGAAGAATTTCGACGGCAGTTTGCTGTGCCAACATCTCTGAGGGATGACATTGTGATAATTGTGTTAAAAAAATCCTGCCAAATCCTAATTAGTCACATGGTGCCACATTAATAGCAATTGTAATTTTTCACGCCCTTTTCTTTGTTTCCCATCTTTAAAATTTAATATCTATGTTTACATATGTATAATAATTTTTTTTGAGGATATACTGAGTCCGTAAGGGCTACCCTCAATGGGGGGCAGTTTACTATAATTATTATAAATTGAATTTAGATACCAGTAATGAAATTTAGATACCAGCAATGGATATAATATTGTATAGCACAAAAGTAAACAGATTTTATGCTCTCGTGGAAATTATCACCCTCAGCTTTGCGCTAAACTTTCTACTCGCGCATAAAATCAAATTTTACTCTCTTATAGTATAAATTACTATTATTTATTTATTTATTTATTTATTTATTTATTTATTTATTTATTTGTTTGTTTGTTCTTTCGTACGTCTTCGTACAGTCTTAGAAAAAGGTTTTGTCGCACAGATACTTTGTTTTTTTTTTTTATTTTATTGGGTTATTTTACGACGCTGTATCAACATCTAGGTTATTTAGCGTCTGAATGAAATGAAGGTGATAATGCCGGTGAAATGAGTCCGGGGTCCACCACCGAAAGTTACCCAGCATTTGCTCGTATTGGGTTGAGGGAAAACCCCAGAAAAAACCTCAACCAGGTAACTTGTCCTGACTGGGATTCGAACCCAGGCCACCTGGTTTCGCGGCCAGACGTGCTGACCGTTGCTCCACAGGTGTGGACTCAGATACTTTGTAAGTCCCAAAAAGGAGGCAGTATGCATGATCAGAGGATGAGCGACCTGGTTCACAAGAGGAGGACTAGCTGAAGTAATAAAATTAGTTTTGTTTCGTTATATGTCTGATTATGCGCACTGCCTCCTTTCTGGTATTTATGAAGTGTCTGTGTGACAAAACTTTTTTCTAAGACTGTACATTCGTTCGTTTATTTGTTTGCTCATTGATTCATATATATATTTTTTTAATTTTTCATTTATTTCATTTATTTTTAATTGAAAAATATGAATGAATGGAGTTGAACAAGTGATAGTTTGAATGGTTTGTGTTGGAAAATATTTATTTACGTATGTACTTTCTATTTATTTATTTATTTTTATTAATTAATTCATTATTTTTTACTTATTTATTAATTAATTTATTTATATTTAATTAAATCGCATGACCATATCAGAATTGTTATACATTCATTATACTTCTATTGGAAAATATCGATGGTGTTTAGGTAAAAGGCTTAATGCTCATTTTTTTTTAAATGTGACTTTTTTTGTTATAATTAGAGTAATTAGTTAAAATTTAATTACAAAACGTGAAGATATGTTTTTTGACAATTATGTTTACATTTCCGCGTATAAAGTAACTGATAATAGTGTGTTACAATTTATATAAATATAAATTAAGCTTCCCTTGTGAAAAGGTTGCCAGATTTGACAAAGCATATTATATATAATTAGAAACACACTTAAAAGGTAAAATGATTTACATTTGAAAAGATTAGGGAATCGAATATACTGTATACAAAGGAAAAAAAAAAGTAAAGGTATCCCCATAACATGCCATGAAGGCACTTGGGGGGCATGGAGGTAGAGCCCCATGCTTTCCATGACCTCGGCACTAGAATGAGGTGGTGTGGTCAGCACCACGCTCTGACCGCCTTTTACCCCCGGGAAAGACCCGGTACTCAATTTTATAGGAGGCTGAGTGAACCTCGGAGCCATTCTGAAAGTTTGGCAACGAGAAAAAAATCCTGTCACCACCTGGGATCGAACCCTGGACCTTCCAGTCCGTAGCCAGCTGCTCTACCAACTGAGCTACCCAGCCGCCATACAGTATACAAAAACGTCAGAAAAATTTACACCTAAGTAGCGTATATGCTCATTTGCAGTTAAGCAAGGCATAGTAGTATCATCAGATATGTTAGAATGATTTGAATGTCATATATCACGAGAAAAATTGACATTCATATCTAAATCAATCAATAACCATTGTCTCCTTTAAATTGAGAAAAATTCGTTCCGGCATCGGGAATCGAACCCGGGACCTCTCAGCTATGCGTGCTGAGCGCTCTTTCCAACTGAGCTATGCCGGGACACGATCCACGGTGCCGGTCGAACAGTACAATGAGAGTAGTTCAACTGGCACTGTAGACTACTACATTTACTTCATAGTAGTTGTGTAATATTCAATGAGGGTGGCGAGACCTCATATAATGAATATGTGATGCAATAGCCATTGGTTAAGATAACTTGAAATTTCCATTATCATTCCCATACAAGTGATTTCTCAATGTCTAAACCGATCCTTTGAGGGCACTAATGGATATTTCCTTCACAGTGCTGTGTGTTAAGCCCAGGGTTTTACAGCACACAAAAGCTAAATATTTAACTTTACTTAGTTTTATCAGTCTTCAGAACCATAACCTCCTTTCTGTTGTAAATTGAAAAATAGCAATAATTTACTGAATTGGATACTCTTAAAAGATCTGAATAAGTTGGAGCAGTAATTAGTAGTCCGCTTTACTGTGCAGAATGTGGAGACTTGAATGAGCTGAACATTCCACGACATGACCGCAAGCAGCAGATCTACGCCCTCCACGTGATCTCTCAAGCAGGCCTGCATTTACACGACCTGACCGCTGCTCTGTCAGACTACCACACTTACAGCGAGCAGCGACTCAACGCTCTGTTCCCCTCCTTGAGTCCGGCAACTAGCAGGGTGAGTCGGTTACAGTCAACAGCAATACAAAATATATCCTTGTATATATCCTTACAAATTCGATACATTTATGTTTGGCCTATATTACACAATCAAATTTCTGTGTCACAGAAGTTTGATAAAATACATATGATAAAATCTTTTACAGTGTAATATAGCATCTTTGATCACATCTAGCTGTGACATAGTTCTGTGATTAAAGTTATGGTCATCATCATACCTTTGATAAAATCTGTGACTAGTAAGAAAGAAAATGGCGGACATTAAGTCTGTGGCTGGGAGTGGCTGGTCTTAAGTAAAAATTTTATGCTTTTCAAGAGAGCAGTAGAAAGATTGAAATTTGTGTCAATTATAGAGTTTTTTAAGTAAGAGTTTTTTCCTGGATATTATTTGTTTATATTTCTTCTAAAATAGGTAATGTTGCTCATTTAACAATCTTCTTTGTTACTTCCAAAAATAGCCGCACTTAAGCCCTTTTAAAACTAGAAGCCAAACTGAGTAGAAGGGACTATTAAACATAAGACCTTTCTCATGTCAAAATAAATGAGAAATGTAAATTATTAGAAATGTAAAATGGGTCTTAAATAATTATAGGACTGTTTACCCTGGTTCTTAAAGTTTTAAAAGGAAAGGGCATCAGTATGTGATAAAATGGCTAAAATACAAGTTCGACCTTTTTAATAGGGAAGTATGGGAAGTAAGCATGTGATGGTCTGTAAAGAATAAAGTATTAAATATTCTTAAGTCCTTTATTCTGTGTGTGTTCGATTCAAAAAGTACTTAGGACATTTGGTAACACTCTATAAATCCAGTCTGGAGTCTTATTTGACTTTAGCCGTTTTACCAGCTTGTAGAGAGTTGTTTCTGCTTTCAGAATATATAAAAATCTCATTTTCACAAAAAATTGACTTGAGACCTTTTTCCTACCGGGCACAGAAGTACATATGGTCTGTGAAAACTACACGACTTTTAACATCACATTATGAGCCACATGAAGTGTTTCATCATCCATTCTTAAATACTGAGTATAATATTTCACATCTTCACACTGAAGTTCTCTCGATAGAGTTTGATGGATTCCTTTTGTATCTTTTCTTCCTGCCCAATCTCTAACCAGATAGGTCTACGTTTTTTTCTTTTATTTCTTCTTCAGTATTAATGCAATAACCATTACTGCACTTACAGTTGCAACATACATAGAATTGTCGTAGATTGATTATTAGAACTGTAATGAAAGAAAGATATGATAAAAGCTTTGATATAGTGTAATCACAGTCTACTATATACAGCAGTGATCGCCAAAAGCTGTGTCGCGACACATGCCCCTGTCTCCACTCAAGCGTAACCATGGCATCATACCTCCACCCTCCGTTTACTGCCTTCACTTCGATATAAGACAAGACATTTATCAGCAGCGGACGTATACATGTAATGTTACAAGTGTGTAGGATAATATTATGTTTCGATATCTTTTCCAAAACAGTAAACAGATAATATGTAAAAACTTAATTTTAAGGAGCATGGGAGCAAAAGTATTTCTCTTGTGCAGATGGCAAAAATATGAGATACTTAATTTGTTGTAAAATTTTAAATGAAGTATAAAAGAACAATGTACGTTGTCATTATTCTTCTTGATATAAACACTACCACGCCCTTACCTGTAACTTGAATATTTCATTAATAAATCAAAAATAAAAAAAAATATCGGCTTCTATGTCTTAATCGGGGTAAAATACTTCGACGTTTTTTTTTTCGACGTATGTATGTAATTTGAATATTTCATTAATAAACAAACAATTAAAAATTATCGGCTTTTATGTCTTCATCGGGGTAAAATACTTCGACTTTTTTGAAGTGTGTAGTGTAATTTACGACTTCGTGACCAGCCTGGTGCGTTTTTCTAATTTCAAATATCTGCTGATGTGAAGTACACGTTCTTTTTATGGTAAATAAGAAAATATATTTTATTTTAATAATGATACAAAAATAATGAATAGGAGGATAAAAGATAACATGGAAAAAAGTGTGTGTAGTTAATAAGTAGAAGAATATTATATTGTTTTTGTTTTTTAGTCACAGTCCGTCTCTGCACTGTTATTCGCTGCATTACCTGAGGAGATACTCAATCCACCCCTCTCCCTGCGACAGTGGTGTGCGGGTTGCATTTCTATTACGTCACAATTTCGTGATGTTTGGCAACCACTGATATACAGTCACGAAGCTTGAGTTTTGAGGGTGCTAGAAACAATAGACTGTGATGGTACTATTTTGCATTGTCTGTAATGAGGCGATATTAGCGATCCTGTTGGTGAGCAACTATCTAATGTTTGCATATTTACTACGTATTGAGCTTCGCGACTGTATATACTAGACTGTGGTGTAATATACTCAAAATCTGACATTTGATCAAAAATGTTGTCATGTTCTGTGACACAGAAATTTGATAGTGTAATATAGGCCTAAGAAGCATCATCGTTTGTAAATGTAAATTTGAGTACTGTATTATAGACTCAAAGATGGCTTAATTGTGAAGTTCTAAATTTCTCCTGTGAAAATTTTACTAAATTGACTTAACTTATTCTTCCTATATAACCTTAAAAAATTTAAGTGATAGTTTATTTAATGATGCTCGCAACTGCAGAGGTTATATCAGCATTGGCGGTGTGCCGGAATTTTTTCACATGCCAGTAAATATACTGACATGAGCCTGTCGCATTTAAACACACTTAAATGCCATCGACCTCGGCCGGGATCGAACCCTCAACCTCGAGCATAGAAGGTCAGTGCAATACCAACTGCGCTACCAAGGGCGACTTTACAATCTTCAAATGCTATTTCAGACGTTATTAAATGCCATTTCTGTTGTACGTTTTTCTCACGCGTTTTTTTCTTCAGACCCTCATAAGACCTATAAATGAAGTTTTAGTGTATTTTATTTCTTTCTGTCATTGTAATTATGTTTACTTGTTCAGTTTTCCAGCCACCTTAAAGAGAATGCTCGCTTTCTTCGAGCCCTTGAGCAGGGGTACTCTAGCTTTCAAGCAGGACTTGAAAGTGAAAACTCTGTGAGCCTGGAGACTATGCCTTCACTTCACAAACTCTCGGATCATTTGGCAGCATACACCATGTACTTGCATCGTCTGTTACCCTACCAGTGCCTCAGGTATTACTATATTTTATTCTGCCATATTTTCATACTGATATAGTTATATTATAAGTGTTAGCCATGTCGCTTGGCTAGTGTCAAATGTTGAGCAATTAACGATGTCATTTGCTCTCCTGCAATTAATTATTTAAGAGCAGATAGTCACGAGGATGCAGTGAAATGATGCAGAATCTACAGCTAACATTTATCACTCTAACTACCAAAATATTGGAAACAGAATTTTATAAATTTTACTGTATGAAGTCAAATTAATTGCATTTCATTGGATTTAGATTACTAGTTTGGTGTGAATTTTCTTTTTAAGTCGAGTAATTTTCCAAGGACTTGCTGAAACATGCCATTACTTAGGTACACACTACTGTAAACTGCTGGTACCAATGCTTCCAAATTTTTATCATTCATTAAATAGATTCAGATCTGTATGAAACTGTAGAATTATTTATATTGGTGAATATTTGGTAATTTAATAATTATGCAAATCTGGCTTTCAGGTAAAGCTCCCTGTGAAGCAGACTTGAATAATTTCAAGGAAAAATTTTTCTGGGGCCAGGTATCGATCCCGGGACCCTTTAATTAGCACACGAATGCTCCACTGACTGAGCTACCCAGGAACTACACTCAACAACCTTCCAATTTTTTCTTTTATATCCACACAACTCAAATGGGCTGAAAAGATGCCAGAAACCCAACTTTGAGTGCACACAAACTCTGTGTGACTTGAATTGAATTGTGGTTTTCTGTTAACATACCTACAGTGACGTATATATTATGCAAATCTGGCTTTCAGGTAAAGCTCCCTGTGAAGCAGACTTGAATAATTTTAAGGGAAAATTGTTCCAGGAGGGTATCAATCCCAGGACCCTTTGCTTAGCACACGAATGCTCTACCGACTGAGCTACCCAGGAACTTTACCTGACACCGTCCCAATTTTTCCCTTTATATCCACACAGCTCAAGTGGGCTGACAAGGCACTAGAAACCCAACTTTGAGTGCACACAAACTCTGACTTGAATTGTGGTTTTCTCTTAACGTACCTACATATATATATATATATATATATATATATATAAAATGCAAATCTGGCTTTCAGGTAAAGCTCCCTGTGAAGCAGACTTGAATAATTTCAGGGGAAAAATTGTTCTGGGACCGGGTATCAATCCTGGAATTCTTCGCTTAGCACACAAATGCTCTACCGACTGAGCTACCCAGGAACAATTATGGATAGGTCACAAATACGTCACAGCTCTGCAGTATATATTGACTACACCCCAACTCTGGCAACTAGCAACAGGCATCTGTAATGAACACCGATCAAAATACCCCTCATTTCTCACAAAAAACAAGAACTGAAAAGACTACAGTGGACTGTAGTGGACTTTATGTTGTTAGCAAACGGCTGGATACATTAAGAAGATTGATTGATTGATTTATTTTATTTATTTGTGTTTTATTAATTTTTTTATTTATTTACAGATTTACAATGTATATACGAGGCCTGTCTAAAATGTATCCGACCTTAAATTTTCCCGCGCAAAGTAGTGATTCTAAGGCGGCGCCACTGTGCACGGTGGAAGGAGGAACCGTAATGCGCATGCTTGAATTTTTTCACCGCATTCGCTTGTGCCAGTCACTGGCTGGTGGTCGCCAAGTAAGGTGCTGTTCTAAGTGTTTGTCGGATTTAGTTTTCTCGCAAGATGACTGAACAAATTGAGCAAAGATACTGCATCAAATTTTGTCAAAAGCTTGGTGATTCTTAAAGTCAAACAATTCGTAAGATTCAGCAGGTATTGGGGAAGATGCGATGGGTGTAACACAAATTAAGGAGTGGTTCAACCGATTCAAAGATGGCCGCACATCAGCGGAGAGTGAGCAGCGTTGTGGCAGGCCCCAAACTGCTCGGAGTGCAGCTGTTGTTGAGAGGGTGCGAAATTTGGTGATGGCAGATCGTCGTTTGACCGTGCGGGAGATTGCCGAAGAGGTTGGAGTGAGTAAAGATTCTACACATGCAATTTTGAGTGATGATTTGAACATGAACCGAATGACTGCGAAATTCGTGCCCAAGTTGTTGTCCCCGGAACAAAAAGACCTCCGTCGTGACGTTGCACAGGACCTTCTGGACACCGCCAACACTGATCCTGGGTTTCTGAACACCGTGATAACTGGAGATGAGTCATGGGTGTACAGGTACGACCCAGAAACAAAAAGACAGTCGTCGCAATGGAAGCATCCCGAGCGCGGCAAGTGCGAAGCAAAATCAAGGTGATGCTGACTGTTTTCTTTGATGTCCGTGGAATTGTGCATCACGAATATGCACCGGAAGGACAAACGGTGACAAAGGAGTACTATCACGATGTTCTCCGGCGACTCCGTGATGCAGTTTGGCGCAAAAGACCAGACATGTGGACGGCGAACAACTGGCACTTGCATCACGACAACGCCCCCGCACATTCATCCCAATTGATCCACACTTTCTTGTCCAAACATGGAATTACAACCATTCGCCAACCTCCCTACTATCCAGACCTGGCTCCTTGCGACTTCTGGTTGTTTCCAAAATTGAAGACACCACTGAAAGGATCCCGTTTTGAGAGTAGAGAAGAGATAATGCGGAACGCGACGATGGAGCTGAACACCATTCCAAAAGAAGACTTCCAGAGGTGTTTCCGGCAGTGGAAGGATCGGTGGGCTAAGTGTGTGCAAGCACAAGGGGCCTACTTTGAAGGGGATTAGGGTCCCAACCCCGTCAGGTATTTGAAATATTTTTCTGGCTAAAGGTCGAATACTTTTTAGACAGGCCTCGTACAATTTTCTCTGCCTAAAATTGTATTTTTCTTCTATACTAGTCTTGTCTTAACAGCAGTGGCGGCTGGTGGTTTGAAAATACGGTGGTGCACAATGGATATCGAAGAGGAGTTAAACATACTTTACTTTAAAGTATAAAACCGTGTATACCTGAGAGGGGGTATACATATAAGGCTTATTTATATGTAATTAATAAGTAAAATGACTAAATACAAGCATACCTATTTATACAGAAAGTCCAAAAGTGGAAGGGGTCGTGGGCAGAGCTTTCTATATTGTGATTTACCCTCATAAAAAACATTTGAGCACAGAATCGTCATCAGAATGCTACCAAGTACCAAGTGCAACATTTTCGTTCTTAAAATTCAAATGCAGCTTTCGTAGGCTGTCGGGAGATAGCAGCACTTATTGTCAGAACGACAACTCTTATAACTTTAAAGCAAAATACAAGCTTCTTTATGTATTGAGCCGTTTGTGTGCATGTAGATTGAGAAAGTAATATGCGAAATATGCGACTGTTCGTTGCACAAGCCGAATGAATACATTTTTCATGCTTATTACTTTGGACAAATGTCTAGTTGAAACATATTTTCCCAGTGAATTTAGTTTCTTCTGCACTGACATTGGTGTCCATGTCAGGGAGTGCGACAAACCGTTCTCAATGAGGAAAGCAGTAGACAAAGCCTCTAATCCCCCTGTCCCCCGCATTAGCCGAACATCTCTATAAACTACCTTTCATAGGTTTTCAACATATTTGCAAACCAAGAGGCTTGAAGGCTCCTGCAGACGTACAAAACAAGACGCCAGCTGCAGATAGTCATGAATGAAATTGTAAAAAAAATATATATATTTTTTTAATAGTAACAAAGCCAGGAGATTAGGAACATTACTGGGGGGTGTACAAACCTGCAACCTCCTTGAGAAGCCGCCACTGCTTAACAGTATTATATTATTGTTCTCACGTATCTGTTTCCTTTCATACTTGGGCTACATCAATGCATTTAAAAATGTATTTGGATTTTAATGCCTCAGCTTTGAAGAGGAGAGTTCCCTGTCAAGCTGCACGGAGGCTCTTCGGCAGTGCAATGGAGAGGTGCTGCACCACATATTACAGCTCACGGCCCACTTCATCAAGCTGAACACATACGTGAAGCTTCTGGCTGTTCAGAGTGAGTACTCACTATTCATATCTATAAAATATGAGTCTGAAGTTGCATTTAGAATACTAATTCGAAATTATGAGTAGGATTTCATATACTTCTAATACATCGTTAAATCTAATGAATGACTGAAGTGCAAATAATCTAGCTCTTAATGTTGACTATATCAGTGCAGGGGTGTACACAAGGGTGTTACCGGGTTTGATCCCCCTCCTTGAACTTTGAAAAGAAAATTACATATATTTCAATATATTTGATTGTTTCCATGGATTTTCATGCTATGTAAAGTGTTTTTATCGTATACAAAATAACTGTTGAGTAAATATATCAAGGGTGTAGCATCTACATTACCAGTGTTGCTGCTGGCAACATACAAAAAATAGAAATTAAGTACCGGTATATGTTGTTGTTGTTTTCTAATGCCAGGCGTTTGACAATAAAGTCATTTGACCTCTTGCACTCCAATATTTTTGAAAGATATTATCATAACCAGCCACTGAAGCACAGATTTTGAGGTGTTCCGAATCCATTTCTTGGTTTGAGCCTAGATCATATATGTAACAGATAACTCATCGCTATGTTAAAATCGGCAGCACTTTGAAGAGAACAACCGCCAGGATCACCACCCGTCCGCCGTAAACGAACACGAGATGGCAGTACAGTCGCTAATACAATTCAAATGGGAATTATGACGTGACTCCTTATGTAACAACTAGATGGCAGCGTAGTAAACCTGACAAAAGTTGTTAACGTCAAAGCCTATAAGGCCGACCTATCTGTTACATATATGATCTAGGGTTTGAGTTGCACAATGGGCAGTTAGGGGACTGATATATTCCAATTCTATGCAGGTGTTTGGCCAGACAATCATGGCCTGTTGCCAATCTAAATGCAGCTACAGACGATTTTCGTGGTAAATCGGGAATTAACTGTGGATTTTGATGCAGGGAGTTCCATTTTTTCCCTTGGGATTGTGTTATCAAATTTTGTTTGTTGAAGTCTAAGTATGTAGATTTAATAAATCTCTTCACAGAGTAATACGTAGATTTAGTAACAGGTCTGTAAGTAGCAGTGCTGCCCTTCTTTGCTAAAGCATCTGCATTCTCGTTTCCCAGGATTCCACAATGGGATGGTATCCATTGGAATACAATTCTTTTATTGAGTGATATTAATTGAGAGAGCATTTTAGTTATTTCTGATGTTTGAGATGAAGGTGTGTGTTTAGAGACGATTGATAGAATAGCTGCTTTGGAGTCTGACAATATAACTGCATTCCTAAATTTATTGATGTGGCATAGAAGGTTCCTGAGACATTCACTTATTGCAATGATTTCACCATCAAAGCTTGTTGTTCCATATCCAAGAGATCTATAAAGTGAGAAGAGACAGCACGTAACACCTGCACCGGCACCTTGTTCTCTGGAGATCAAGGATCCGTCAGTGTATAAATGAAGCCAGTTTTGTGGAGGGTACCTAATATTAATTGTCTCTAAAGACAATTGTTTCAGTATTTCAGTGTTTACTTCTGATTTCAGTATTTCTTCAGTATAGTACCGGTATATTCCTTATTATATAAGTTCTTAATTTGTGTTTTCTATCAACAATCTAAATCCACCAGTTTCGTGTAACACATGTCAGAAACGATACGGTTGCTATCTAGCGCCGAAAAATTGAACTGATACTTACACAACACTTCAGTGTTTCCGATTTACGCCACATGTTGAGTGCAGCGCATCAACGGCAAACTCATCAAGGCTGAGTATCAGTGACCTTCAGTGCAATGGTGCGATTATTTGCCAGTTATACTGTACATAAAGACAAATGTATGTTAGTCTTCCTTCCCCTCCATTCCCCAAGTATGGCTTATAAATTTACTGGTAATGTGTTCTTGTATGATTGTGACTTTTTTTTTTTTTTTAACCTTGGGGATTTAGTGAAGTGAATTTTAATGGCAGGCAGAGTAACTATCTCATGCCCCCATGTTTTAAATTGCTACCAGTGCACTTCATTAGAACCAGGTACCCAGGATATTAGCCCTGTGAACTTACAATATATTTATTTTCCCCTATTATCATAATACAGGTTTTATCTAGGAAATTAGCAAGTTCTTTGTGATAGTAGAAGAGAAAGAGTGGGGGAAGGGAAGTGGTCCGTGGCCCATTTCTTTTAGGGCTCATCCCGACATTTGTCTTATTTCTCAAGGGAAACCACGGAAAAACCTAGAGCAGGATGAGATGTCGTGCTGACGACAAGCCAATTGGCTATAGTGGGGTCGGAATATGTTGAGGTGGGAGGTTTTGGTTCTAATCATTATTCAAAGTACAAATACATTAAAGGTACATAAAAATATTTACAATAAGAACAGTGTATCTATGCTGCCAATAACGTGATGACCCTGAAACAGAGAAATAACATTAGTGCATTAATAGACTTGTCTGTGTGTAGAGTCAAGTGGTTATTTAGTGCTCAAGTTGGTATTCGTCTTGTACGTTGTCGTTCCAAGCTAGAGGGTGGAGTACACTCTTAGGTCTTTTATGTTTATCTAATGCAGAGTTGTAATTTCCTAGTGAAGAAATTAGTGGGTTTGTGCTGCTGTACGACTTGGTGTACGTGCAGAAGGCTTGATTTGAAATATATTCTTGAATTGTCGAAATTTCTAGTTCTTCATGAATCAATCTAACAGGAGTTACTCTAGGAAGTCCTGTGATGAATCTTCAAATTTTGTTTTGGAAAACTTGTAATTTTTTACGGACTGTAATAGGTGCATGTCCCCAATTAGGACAAGCATATAGTATTACTGACCTAATTAATGTTTTATACAAAGTTAGAGCTGTGTGTATGTTTAGATGTCTACTTTTATTTAATATTGGATAAAGCTCCACCATTCTAGCATTGGCTAGTCTGAGTTTTTGTAGTATATGTTCGGAGAAATTGAGCCGTCTGTCTAGTGTTACTCCGAGATATTTTGCTGAAGTTTTCCACTCGATTTGTGATCCATTTATGGCTAATTTTGTGTGATTTATGCCCGGTCTATTGAATTTATTTCTCCTGCTAAATAATATGGCTTGTGTTTTTGATATATTTAATTTAATTCTCCATCTGAGGAGCCATGGGTTCAATGTCATGTAGGTGGCCTTGTAGCCTATTAATGGCAACAGTAGGCTTCCATGATGCCATGAGAAATGCCGAATCGTCTGCGTATAGCGCTAGAATGCTATTGTTGAAATTTTGATTAAAAGGTAGGTCATTAATATAAATTTGGAAAAGTATCGGTGATTGTGACTGTGTTATAGAGAGCCTTTTAAATCGTTCTTCAGGGTCACGTACATTTAGTGAAAAAAGTATTGAAACTTATAGTACATATAAAACATCATTAACAGAATTTGGAGTAATTTCAATGATCCTTGGATTTTTCACGGCAACATGAAGCTTTAGAATGCAGGTTTATCAAAACTTTAAATTTTGAGTTGTTTTCTTTATGAACTGCCACGTCGATATCATTCCTAAATTGAACTCTGCCTGTTATACATTAAGATATTTATCTTCCATTGACGATATAAACACCCGAGAAATGACATACTTTGCGTGCTTCATGCTATAATGAAATATGAGTTAATATTCTGAGATAACTCATCTGATGCTAAACATTTTCTTTACAAGAGAAAGCTATAAGGATAACTACAGATGTGCATAAAAAGATTTTCCAAAATTAAAAATATTGACCTTATTTTGTGAGTATCCATCTTTCCCTGGAGATGTCTTGTTTAAAACCAAGATACATTCAATATTGATCAAAACATTCATAACTTTAATACTAGACCCAAATTAGATCTTCATCTACCCTCTGTTAGTCTCAGTTGTTACAAAATCAGAGTTCACTCTTCATGTATTATAGTCTTCAATGCACTGTCTAATTATTTTAAAGCTTTGAAGGACAAAATGAAAAAGTTTACAACAGAATTAACGAAATTTCTGCATATTCATACCTCGTACTCAGCTGATGAATTGTTTATGGTTGTAAATTGAATTAATTTGCTTATTGTATAATTTTTTACTTGTTACACATCTCGAAGCAACAATGCTGGTGTAAGATCTATGGAATACAATAAATGAAATGAAATCGAGAGCACATCAACATATGTAGTACATAAAACATCGCGTTTACAGTTTGCTGACTGCCGTAACCCAATTTTTAATAAAACTTTTATCCATTTTTTCATATGTTGATGTTTTAGGAATAATCCGTTCTATTTGTACAGGTAAGCGTGCATGTCAGCATCCACCAGCCTCACAGAGAAGGTTTCTGCTGGAGTTAACTGAAGGCCTGAAAGCATTACATGAATGTATGAAAGGTGAGTCTGTCTACGAATTTTCAGTCTTGCATTAGTCTGTTCATGCTGAATTTATATCAACAATTGAATGTGCTGAAACTTTAAATAATAATAAAAATACATAATCACTTCGGAATTGCACCAAGCCCTTAATGTACGTTGTGTGAACAACAAGAAGTCTGTGACAAAAACCATCTGGTGCACTGTCCTGCTTTGTCAAAAAACACTGTAACTAGCAGATATTGGGAAGCCAGAAGTAAAATGATTCTATAACCTCTGTTTCTTATGTTCATGTCATTTGAATAAATAAATAATGAAATAATAATATGTAATAATAATAATAATAATAATAATAATAATAATAATAACAACAACAATAATAGCAATTGTAATGTTTCACGCTCTTTTCTTTGTTTCCCTTTTTTTTTAATTTAATACCTATGTTTACATATGTATAATAATTTTTTTGAGGATATACTGAGTCCGTAAGGGCTACCCTCAATGGGGGGCAGTTTAGTATTACTATTATTAATACTAATAATACTGGTAATGGTTTTATTTAACCTGGCAGAGTTAAGGCCATATTAGAGACTTCTCTAACATACTAGCAATAGTAATATCATGAACAGTTCTGAATTAGGTCTGTGTTGTTGCATAGAATACAATGTGAAGATCTAAATATGGATAGTTTATGGAAATGGGCTGTCAAACAATCATGTTCTACATGCAACCGAAAGAGGGCTACAGCTTCACTGCATGGGGGGGGGGGTCTAAAAATTTGACAGTTTTAATGCTATATTCTGCCATGATTTCCTGCACCGGCAAGTTGTAAGGGTTCTTGTAAATGGATTGTCATACTGTTTTTAATCAATCTCTTAGCTGAGTGGAAGGAAATTGTACGACTAATTGTATATTTTATTCTCATTGAAAAATGTTGAAATTTCGTTATTTCCACAGAATTTTCTGAAAATTAGGATTGTAGGAGATAGGAAGTGCATTCTATAACATCTACAATGTCCACTGTTGTGGAGTAACAATTAGTTTGCCTGACCATGAAACGAGCAGGCCCGGTTTCAAATCCTGCTTGAAACAAGTTACCAGTTTGGGTTTTATTTTGATGCTTATCAAGGCTTTTAATCTAGGCTCTGACACAGTTCATAGTTTAAGGAATTGTAAAAGCTAAAGAAGTCGCTGTCATTATACGTACATTTCAACAGTACAGTATGTGAAAAATCAATCAATTTTAGCTGCAACTCTGGAGGCAAATTTCCTGGATTTGCGGAATCCGGGTGACAGAAGAACTTTAATTTGTGTTGAATAATTTCCATTTAGCGTCTCTGTATATTGCATTTCTAAATAATGCAGTGTTTTCCACAGATTAAGGACAGTATGTCGCCTCCTTTTCTATACATCGCTGCTCTACTTAACATATGCATGGACAACCTTTGCACTGCTACCTCTCTTTTGGTGCATTCTTGTAGGGGAAGAAAATTAACCCCAGAGCAATCTGCCCAATGCATGCTTCAGCCTGTATGGGCCTGAATATGCACCGCTGGCCTAATACTTGAAAGGAAGGAGCAGAAGAAGAAGTTTATTTAAAATAATACACAACTCTACAATATCCTGATATATCAGATTGTCATTGATGTTTTCTTTAGGTTCATCAGCAGTATGGAAATCAATTACTAATAATTAGGAACTTAATGGGTAGTAAGAATAAAGCTTAAGTGCTTTCTCAAGGTACTTTTGAGTATGAGCACTTCCTGTACTCGTAACCACTAGAACATACTCATATTCGTAAGAATAAAGACATTCTACCTAACGCGAATATATACTTATCTCTACAGTCTTCTTGATCGTTTAAAAGTTAGTATGTACGCGTGTTATCTATCCTCTTTCACCACATTGCATCGTGATGCTCAGTTTTTTTATAGACTTTCACATGCTATCCGCATGCTGTAGTGGTTTGTGTTTTGCTTTTTATAAATAAATAAATGGACAGACAGACAGACATGAAAGAGAGAGTGAATCAGATAAGTGACGTTAATAAACAGGAAACAAGAAAATAGTACTGGGAAATCGTCATTACGGGATGTTGGATAGAGATTACAATCCATTTCTAGAATTCCAGTTATGCTAATTCCATTTTTTATTATGGAGAGTTATATATATAATTTAAAGTTACAAGTAATTGCATTTTGCAATTCAAATTTTACAAAATAAACTAATTGTTAATTATATTTAACAATACAATCTAACCTTATAATTTGATAGCCATTCATATTTTTATAGGTTATGTTTTTTATGAATAACAAATACGTGTTTAACCTTCTTCACATTCACTTTTGTGAAGCGTTAAAGGCTTCTGAAGTTCACGACTTTTTCTACATTTTTCCATGAGGTACTACAGCGTTCATAAATTCTGCCTTTTTTTTTATTTAACTTTAAACTGAACACAAATCAACAAATATTCAGAATTGAGCCTGCTACAAACTCAGAATAACATGAGAACGAACTTATGAATATGAGAATATACTAGCTTTTATTCTTATCAAGCATGAGTATATTCTGTACAAGATGGACACCTGAATATATTCTACTATGCTTCCATGTTATATGTAATCAAAAATGAGTAGATACTCAAATGTTTTTATTCTTACTAACAAGAGTATATACTAAAAAAAGTCCAGTATAAGCTTATACTATATACTCATGTTTATTCTTACCACGGAATATGTTTACTTTAATGTTTCAGATTTATTTCGGGCTTATAACCAAAAGAGCAAGTTGGAACATGAAATGGCTACTTCAACTGAACGACTCCAAACTACAGATGAATGTTTGGTGAAGTCCCTGGGAGCCATGGTTTCAGCGACAGGAAAGGTTAGCAGGACTTCCTCTTGTTGAAAAATCAGTTTACACTAAGACTAGAAGTTAAGACAATTTTGATATCTAGCTATTCATGTTTTCCATTACAAGAGCCAAAATTATAGTCTAAGATATACTGCAGTATACACCATATACTCTCCTTTTATTCTGTCTGTGTAGTGTATGTAAATTACAAATATTGAAAGCGAGTTTTACTCTTGTTAATTCTTTCGCAAATTTAGAACATCAGTAAGACTAAAACTGTCTCTTACACAGCAACACAACTTTATTTACATTATCATTGTCACATTAGGGGAAGTAACTGATATATGTGCTATATGCATCAACATTTGTTTGTACCCATTAGTTGTTATGAGTGTCACAACAATTGAAGAAAATCCAGTCACCTGGCAGTACGTTTGTGAGTGATTTCGGTAAAAATAAAATGACATATACACTGGTTTTGTTGAAATCAGGTCATTATGCATTTTCAATGGTATTTGTACATAGAACATTTCAAAATGATGAATATTAAATTTGACAAGTTTCGAACCCATTTCCTCTAATATTTTATATTTCGGTATGTAAGTCTGTTATCAATTTTTATTTTCTTAAAATCTTCTTAGAATGTCTTTATTATGACCATTGTAACAGATGACTTTTTTCAGTTGGCAACAATGCTGGCTGACAGTCGAGCAGAACTTTGCAAAGTGACGGGAGTGGCAGCCCTGTCAGCAGGGCCCATTGCAGGAAGCATGCATCCAGTAGTGTCTGGTTTCAAAAAGAGAGCAGCTCAGTATGTCACTTGTCTCGATCAGGTAGTAAACACTTATTTGTACACAGTGATGTTCTTTTTGCAAAGATACGCAGAAGATGCTCCTCTTCTTATTAAAAACTTTCTTTGTCATTGCTATCCTCCGTTTGACTTCCTGGCAGCAGTTCATGTTACTGCTTATAGTGCACCCCAAGTATTTGAAGCTGTCCACTTGCTCTACTGCCTCATTTCGAATTCTCACGTTTACCTCCTTTATTTTTCTTCTGATAACCATGGACTTTGTCTTGTTTGCATTTATTTTCATCCCATACTACTGACAGCTGTCAATTAGATCCAGTAGCATATCTCTTAGCATCATCTCCTCTTCTGCTAACAACACCATATCATCATCACGCACTTTATTCTTCCTCCTCCTACTATTACCCTTCCCATGTTCCGAAAACAGTTCTTCACTAAATCCTCCAAGTAGATGTTGAACAGGGTAGGTGATAAGGGCATCCTTGTCGTATTCCTCTCCCTATTCTACTTCCCTCAGGCATTTCTTCTCCTATCCTTTCAGCTCGTTGTTTCATATAAAGATTACTTATTGGAGACAATGGCTGATTAAGATTTCCCCATCTCTGATTGGGTCAAAACTCTGATAAAACTGATATTTAACCCTTGCGGTGAATTTCAGTGAAGTTCGGAGGGCCTAATTAGTCAAATTCACTCTCCTCACCTTCACTCTGGGGCCCCCTGTGGTCTTTTAAAATGCGAAAGGAAGATTGTTTGCAGAAAGCAACGGAAAGCTACTACTTTCTTTATCTTTCTCAAGAAAACTGTAAACCTAGCATGATGAGTCTTTCTACAGTAAAAAAATGTGGGTGATAAACAATATAATAGGCTAAGTGTTCGCGTAGGCTTCCGCGGCTGGTGTACATGGTGTGTGGATAAGCTTCAGGGCTTCTACCGCGTTGTCTTGGTGTTATTGGCTGACGTTTCGACCGCTGTGTTGTGGCCATCTTCAGAGCAGTTGTTGGATAAGGAAATAGTCTGCCAGTACTTATATATATAGTAGTCTCGATGCTCTGAAGATGGCCACAACACAGCAGTCGAAACGTCAGCCAATAACACCAAGACAACGCGGTAGAAGCCCTGAAGCTTATCCACACACAATATAATAGGCTACCTAATTTTGTTGTTGTTACAATCACCACCACCACCACCACCACCTCCTCCCCCCCCCCACCACCGCCGTTGCTGCAGACCACCTGGTCTAATATAGCCTATGTTTTGGATGATGATGATGATGATGATGATGATGATGAACAATGACATACGCAGAATTATGTCAATGGGGATGTCGTCATTAAATTTTTTTAGAACTTTTTGTTGTCGATATTTTAAATTTTGTCTTATTATTATTATTATTATTATTATTATTATTACTATTATTATTATTATCATTATTATTATTATTATTATTATTATTATTATTATTATTATTATTCTAGCTGTAGACATTTCAGTTCACCTTTGTGAAGTAATGGTTAGCATTAATATTTGAGGAGAAAAATTCGCTCCAGCGCCGGGGATCGAACCCGGATCCTTGGTTCTATGTACCAAGCTCTCTGACCACTGAGCTACGCCGAATTCAGTCCACAGCACCTGATCGGATCTTCCTCCTTCAATGTTTCCCTTTATGGCCTGACTCCAAGTTCGGCATATATGTTGACGTATATGTCCAATGTCAACTGCCATTATACTAGGAGCGCACTCAGTTGAGTGACTTGTTTGGCCGGGATTCCGCAGTTAAGTGCACAGTAATCTGTACAAATATATGCACTGCAGCTATGAGAATATTATACGTTTATTAATTTGTTCTACAGAATAATATCTGTAATATTGACAATATATATTTGAGGAGAAAAATTCGCTCTGGCGCCAGGGATTGGACCTGGGTCCTTGGTTCTATGTACCAAGCGCTCTGACCACTGAGCTACGCCGGAGCGAATTTTTCTCCTCAGATATTAATTGTCAATATTACAGATATTATTCTGTAGGACAAATTAATAAATGTATAATGGTTAGCATGCCTGATCCTGAAACCAGCGGGCCTGGGTTCAAATTCTGATTGGGACAAATTACTTGATTGAGGTTTTTTTCCGGGGTTTTCCCTCAACTCATTAAGAGCAAATGCTGGGTACCTTTTGGTGCTGGACCCTGGTCTTATTTCGCTGGCATTATCACCTTCATCTCTTTTAGATGCTAGATAACCATAGCTGTTCATAAAGTGTCGTAAAATAACCTGTTAAAAAAAAAGATCTTTCATCCTTGAGGCTCACTGTTATGCAATGTATTGCAGGAAGAATCTCCATCTGTTCCTTATGAAGAAGCGTTGCGTGATCATGAGGAAGTGAAGAGCAATGCACTGAGCTGTGACTCACTGAACGAGCAGCTTGTGAGTTGCAGACAGCGAGCCACGAAGCTGGAGCAGGACAAAGAACACTGGCGACTCGAGTACCAACTGCTGCAGCTGCGGCATTGCAAGGTGAGTTGACAGCCACTAGATGGAAGGAGCTCATCTGTGAGAAACGTTCTGGTGAAACCTGGTGTGCTTTTCTGTGTTACAGAGGGTGAAGGATTTGGAGGGTCAGATCCAGTCGCTGAGTGGCAGCACCACTCCTCACAGCGATGACTCACAGGCTGACAAAGTGACTCCCATGGATCCTGCAGTAGTTACGAATCTTGTAAGTTGGTTATGAAGAGCTTGATTAATTTATTATGTTATTGGGCCATTCCATGGTAACTCAGGTTACATGCAGTGAATTTTATTCTCAAAATATCAGTTTTTCTATAAGTAATTAAGTTCTGATATTTACAAGATATTTATAACATTTTTTATAACATTTCAGTGACTTTTCCAATTTTATAAGTTTTAAATTTATGTAATTACAGCGTAAATTTAATAATATAAATTAATTTTGTATGGTAACTCAGGTTACTATTTTCATGGAATGACCCTATTACACTTTTACTACGTCATACTATTTTTGACCAATAAAACTGTACGAAAGGATGTCTTTCAATCAATAATGGCTGCTTATCGCACAATTTTATCACTTTCCTAGCATTTGTTCATTTTTATCACTTCCGTAGCATTTGTTTTTGTTTGCCAACACTTCAGACTGAAAATTCTTTACGGTATTTATCAGTTTTTCTACAAGTAATTAAGTTCTGATATTTACAAGATTTTTATAACATTTCAATGACTTTTCCAATTTTACAAGTTTTAAATTTATGTAATTACAGCGTAAATTTAATAATATAAATTAATTTTGTATGGTAACTCAGGTTACTATTTTCATGGAATGACCCTATTACACTTTTACTACGTCATACTATTTTTGACCAATAAAACTGTACGAAAGGATGTCTTTCAATCAATAATGGCTGCTTATCGCACAATTTTATCACTTTCCTAGCATTTGTTCATTTTTATCACTTCCGTAGCATTTGTTTTTGTTTGCCAACACTTCAGACTGAAAATTCTTTACGGTATTTATCAGTTTTTCTACAAGTAATTAAGTTCTGATATTTACAAGATTTTTATAACATTTCAATGACTTTTCCAATTTTACAAGTTTTAAATTTATGTAATTACAGCGTAAATTTAATAATATAAATTAATTTTGTATGGTAACTCAGGTTACTATTTTCATGGAATGACCCTATTACACTTTTACTACGTCATACTATTTTTGACCAATAAAATTGTACGAAAGGACGTCTTTCAACCAATAATGGCTGCTTATCGCACAATTTTATCACTTTCCTAGCATTTATTTTTATCACTTCCCTAGCATTTGTTTTTATTTGCCAACACTTCAAACTGAAAATTCTTTACGGTATTATAAAACATGCTTTGCGATCGTCATTTATTTCCCGCATAGATAGTCAACTGAAAATGGCGGCTTCGTTCAGACGTTTTGGTGAAGGTAACATTAATGAAATAGAATTTTAATAAGTCAATTAATATCTATTTTATTGTATTAAAGTACTTTATTTCTTCTAATCATTATATACTTTCTCCTGTGAGGGTGGCAATGAACCTCTGCGTTCCTTAAAAGCCATAAGTAAGTAAGGTGGTTATATCACCTACACACAACCCCCAAACTGTTCGGAGCACCACACCTGCCATTGGTTAGTGGGACCATATTACCTAGCTGGGAGGATTGTCTGATAATTCCACCATCCTTATCCTCTCCTCACCACTTAGGGGACATTTATGCATGCCATGGCAGGTCAGCATATTGAAATGGCATTTCCTCCATTTTTGATGGAACAGTTATACCACTGAGACTTAGTCCCCAAAACCTCATTTGTTAAAAACAGGTTGCACCATGGGAAGGTGAGGATGGGGTTTAAGTTGGAGAGGTTATGGAAAGCACTTTACTACTCCTTGCAACCCATAACATAGTTGTGTACCTTAGTGAAAATAGCACTAAGAACAAAACTTATAACCAGGGAATGGAGTTTTAAGTGCTAGAAAACTTTAAAATATTTATTTTTTATGTATTAAAAATAGAAAATTACTTATTAAAAATTTAAAAATATTCTTATTCTTTGTTAAATAATAAAAATAATTTTTAATGTAAAGTAAGCAGATCATCTAGCCAAGGTGGCCACGAATTCGGGAACGGAACACACGTACTCTAAACAACCCCTCTCTTACGTTAAAATGGAAATGAAGGTTAATATGTTAAATGACTGGAATGCAATGTGGTTAAATAGTTCAAATGGCCAAATCACAAAATTACTATATTTTCCCACAGTTAAAGATAGACTAAGAATTATGCAAAGAATTATGAACCATCATACATATCCACGCAATTTATGACTGGACACGGAAAATTTAATTCATATTTCGAACGTTTCAAAATTGACAACCCAAACGGCTCTTCATGTTCCTGTGAACACCCCACACAAACAGTCGACCACCTGCTATTCGAGTGTCCGCTAAGAGAACGCAAGAGAAACCGGCTAGAAACCCATCTTAGCATGTGCGATACAACTTTCTTACCACCATTAACAAAAGTTTTTCTGAAGCAATGTTGCTTAAAGGAATTTCACAGATTTATTACAGATGTATTTAAGATCTTGTAGAAGAATAGTAATTGGTAACAGTGTCCTATAATAATAATAATAATAATAATAATAATAATAATGTTTTATTTTCGCTGGCAGAGTTAAGGCCATAAGGCCTTCTCTTCCACTCAACCAGCCTTAATCAATACAATATATAAATTTAAATTACAAATATTTTCACTACACTTAAAAGGTTCTCCAGCAATAATCTTCACTACACATTTATTTAAATTTAGATAAATCTATAAGGTAAAGTAGTAACTTAATTTATGAGCTAATTTAATTCAATGAATTATAATTAATTTAATATTTGAGATAGCTAGTAAAATGATGAAAATTAATTTAATATAAGCTTACTAGGACTATGTTACAGGGAGAATATATATATTTCTATTTCAATAATGAGAATATTAATGTAATTGGCATTAGAGGTTTTGTAAATCTATTTAGAGAAATTAAAGATAATAATAATAAGAATGGACAGATGTTAGTTTCATTATAAGTAACAAATATTAATCAGCAATTCATCTGTTAAGTAAGAATTTATGTAATTTTGACCTAAATGAAGCAATTGTCCAACAACCCCTTATATCACTCGGAAGCGAGTTCCAATTTCTAGCAACGGAAACTGTATAGGATGAAGAATATAAAGATGTCTTGTGGTAGGGTATAATGAGTAAATTGTTATAATGAGATCTTGTACTTAGCTGATGATATGCGGATAAATTTAGAAAACGAGAAGCCAAATATATTGGGGTAGCGGTGCGCAGAATTTGAAATAAGAGAACAAGAGAATGCAGGGCTCGTCGATCGCTTAGCCTTAGCCAAGACAGAGTTTGGAAAGACGGGGAAACATGATCATAGTTACGAATATTACAAATATAACAGACGCACGCATTATGCACACGTTGTAGCCTGCTGCTCAAATTTGCATTTAGGTTACTTAATATAATATCGCAGTAGTCAAAGTGTGGCATCACGAGTGTTTGTACAAGGATTAATTTTAATTTATCAGGAAGAAAGTGCTTCAGTCGCTTTAATGAGTGAATAATGGAAAATATTTTTTTGGAAGTGTGATTCACTTGTTCATTCCATTCCAGGTGACAATCCATATAAATACCAAGGTTCTTCACAGTCGTACTGTATGGAATAGTAGTATTATTTACAATTATCGGTGGCAAATTTTGTTTGTCACACTTCGATCTTTGATGTTCTATTAAGATTGCCTGCGATTTACTTGCATTTAAATTAAGTCCGTGCGTTTTCGACCATATGGATATAGAATTCAAGTCATCATTAACTTTAGTTATGGCGTCATTTATGTAGTTAGGTCGAGTATGCAGATAGATTTGTATGTCGTCAGCATAAATATGGTTTCGGCAGGATGTTAGATTAGAAGAAATATCATTAATATAAATAGAAAATAGTAAAGGTCCTAGGACAGAGCCTTGTGGTACGCCAGTCTTCGTGGTAAGCCAAGTGGAATAACGATTATTAATAGACACGCACTGTTGGCGTTCACGAAGATAGGAGTCCATCCACGCTAACGCATTATCCTATTTATTCTTCTTGGAGCCAAATTTGTAACTTTTAAAAGTGTGGTTACTATGTTGAAGTGTATGTGTTGTAACGGATGCTTGATTTGTTATGTATGTGAGTCATAGTTATGGGATGCTTGATGTCGTCGCAATGTCGTAATTATAGTTTGTGTTTGTGTGACCATTGTGTATTAATTTATGATGTATGGTACAGAAAGCTGCATATTTGTGTTATAGAAGTGTTACGTATGTGTGTTGTTAATGTTTTTGTATGTCTCAAATTGATGCCTGATGTTTATTTTGCAATCGCAATGCCTAATTTATGGATTGTTTATGTTTTGTTTACATCGCGTATCTTTATGCTTATCTTTTTTGTGTAAAACTATAGCCCTAACTTACATATGTAAAATAGGGCTAACCCCATTGGAGATACAATAACAATAATGTAAAGTAAAAACTATTACCAGTCATGATGAGACATGGATGAGTGAAAATACTTCATTGTTGCAGAGGACAGTGGGGACTTTCTCCAAGTTTTCCATCACAAATCGATGTCACTTATCACTGGAACAATGCATAGCTGGAGGAGGAAGACAGTATTGCCTATTTTAGCAAATGCTGTGTGACTTCAAATCTCTGATCTGCTGTTATACATTTCCCAATTTTTGACAGTATAGGACTTTCCCTTCATTTGTAAATATTTCTTTAAACTCAGCAACATATGCGTGCAAACGAAAACTATAATTTGACTTTACTTTTAACATCAGCACTCATTTTTCGTAGATACCATCTCAACTAATGAACACAACATGAGTGACTGAAAAAATTCCACATGTGTCCCACATGATGCAACAGGACATTCACAGTACCCACATACCAAAGTAGCCATGTGCACTCAAGGTCACCACGAATGTGGTGCAACAGACAGAGAACTCACACACTCATACATTACGAAATGCATCCACATTGTATTTACTTTAATTTATGTATTTGAAATGAATTTTTTAAATTTAATTTTCAGGATTTAAAAATATATATTTACATAAAAGTTGTAAAAAATGTGATTTTATAAGAAATAACATTTCATATTATTATAAACTTACGGCTTATTTTTTCGAATTTCAGTCATTTATTTACAAGCAGAAAAAATATTTATTTTTCTAAAAATCCGTTATCTGTTTATAACTGTACTACACTTATATTTGGAAAATATCTGATTGAGTAAACAAGTGACGAAAGAAAATATATTAGAGAGAAAATGTCCCTTCAATCTACAGTGGAGAGTATTAAAAACTCTGTAATTTTAGCGGTAAATAACTTTTCAATCAGTTTTAACAATCACATAAGAATTTATATTTCAGTAAAATTAAAAAATGGCGATAATTGCACTCGTATAGACTACTCATATGGAAGGTAGCAATTTAAGTAGATTTCTCAATTTCTTGCAGATTTAAAGTCAATGAACTTCTTAATCACACGTTGAAACATTCACTCTGCTTACAGCTTGGTCGACTGGAGACTCCATTTACATTGTCAGCAGAAATGGAGACTCGTGAACTAGAAATAAAGAATTACCTGACAGGTCGCATCAATGAGCTGGTGGCGACTTCCCAGTGTGCAGAGACTAGAGCTGGAACCCTCTCAGCAGAGGTAAGAAAATACGATTACTATGTCAATTTAGGTTCATAGACAAAAGTAATGCCCATTGTGGTTACAATCCCATGAAAGTGACTTCATTTTTTAAGAAAAATTCGTTTTACAGTTTCAAGATTTCGGTGTTCTTGTAGGGTCCCATTCATCCCGTTTTTTCTGGAGCAGCCCTGTTTTTTTGGTACAATGTCCCAGTGTCCCTAATTTCTTCTAATGTCCTAATTTTATTCGAAAAGTGAAACTTGATGTTGATAGTTCATTTTTCTGTACAGTTTGTTTAATGAAGGAATCAGAGTTGTAGCTGATTAGTAAATTGACACTTAAATTTTTTGTGTTTAGTGTCAGGTATTGCAAAATCGGCTAGAGCTGTGTCTTCAGAACAAAACACAGGCAGAGAACAGCTTGCAGCAGATGCAGGACATCGCTGCCAAGTTACAGGAGGACCTTCAAACCACCACACACAACTACGAGACCCAGTTGAGCATCATGTCGGAGCACCTGGCCAACATGAATGAGAAACTGACGGTACAGCGAGACGAGATCGACCAGCTCAAGTACCAGCTGACTAACAAAGTAAGTGTGCCACAATTATCACCTATCAAAGACTAAACTGATCCCTCTTCAGTTCTCCATCTTTTCATATTACATCCAGGATCTCATCTTCTGTTTTATTGGTAATTCAGATTGGTTCACAATTTCACAACACATTATCACATATGATCAGAGTCGGGTGAGAGATTTTATTTGAGACACTGTCTTAGTACAGTATTTTGGTGCAAAATAAACGAGTTTGTCTTTTCAATGATAGTTCAAGAAAGTAAACTTCAAGCAGGAATATTATTAACAATACAGCAGAACCCCGATTATCCGTCACCCTATTAACCGATTGGTGTATTATTCGTCTGTCTTTCTCTTGCTTTTTTTCTGCAGAAATATATTAAGTACTGTACATTGTATTAGCACGTTAATTTTTCTATATAATGTTATTACAAGCCTTTTTCCTTACAAAGTATGGTCTACTGTTCGAATTGTCGTACTGTATAACTTCTATATAAAATGTCTTGTACGGGTGTCAAAAAGTAAAAAACAGTGTAAACAATGGAGTGGTTTGGGGAATGAGAAACTGTGGCTCACCTCGCATCAGAATACGAGATTGAAGTGTATAAAGTATGTAAATCTACAACACGAGACCTCCATTATTAATATATTTCCAGAGACAATCATTACAAGGTGTTTTGTTGGCCCTTATAGCCCATCGTTGACAACAAGAGTTAAATTAGTGAACTTCTCAGCCACTATCTAGCGTGTTAAATAGAAGATTATGGACGAAATTACGAAAATGTAAATATTATTCACTAAATTTACGAAAATCTTTTATGGTATGGATTATCTGATTTTTTCAATTAACCGTTCAATCCACCCCATTCATTACCACGGATAATAGAGGTTCTACTGTATGTTAAAGGAACGAAATTATTGCAAATAAAACATGTAAGAAACCAAGTTGTATTGTATTGTATTTATTTACATTCCATGGTATTTATACATCACTTCACAGCTAGAATATGGAATATGTAAAAAAAAAAATCTTAATAGTACTATGAAGTCTAATTATAGTGACAGTCTAGTTGAAATGTATATTGAAGAGTTTCTACTAGTACAACACAAAGGTTTAGTATCAATACTTAATACAAGACCAAAATATTCATGAAGCGTTGTTGAATGTCATAAATTCACCTACAGAATAGAAGGCGTGAGAAATTAGGTACTTTTTTAATTTGGTCCTTAATAGTCGTATGTTTTGAGTTTGATTTTTTATGTCCATAGGAAGGTTATTAAAAATTTTTATTGCCATATAACGCACTTCTTTTCGATAACACGATAGACTTGCTGATGGAGTATGAAAGTAATTTTTTGACGCTTATTTATGCTGTGAACTGTTGAATAGTTACAAAGTTTCCACGATTACATACAAGGAAGTTTATTAATGAAAAAATATTCTGACAAGCCATGGGCATTATTTGTAGTTTTTTGAAAATGGTCCTACATGATTTCCTAGATTTGGGACCTATTATTATTCTAATTCAGAGGCGTATGCAAGACAGGGTTACTGGGTTTGAAACTCCCCTTGAACTTAAAAAAAAAAAAAAAATACATATTTATATTTGGGTATTTTTTATCCATAATCGTTTTCCCTTATCTAATTTTTCACCGTCAGAGTAACAAAATCTACATTGACATAAAGCTTAATACTCCTACCTCTGAATTAATATAATCTCTGTGCTTGGTGCTGTGGCACTTTCGAGTTATAACAATGCTAGCTTTATTATAGAGAGACCTACAACCTAGTACCGACCTGGTAACAAAATGAAGCCGACACAGTATGAAATTTAACTTGTTGCTTGTTAAAAATTGGATAGCTGTGAAAAAATTACGTTTCGAAGATTTTATAAGAATGTTAATAAAAACACCATATTATGTTAGTTTTGTTACATTTTAATAATAATTTGTTGGTTGAGAACCAGTCACATATTTTGAGGACAATTGCCTCTGTTGAAGATTGGAATGTGTTGGAGTTATTGGCTGTTTATTTTAGTTTTCTTTCTACAAAATTTATGTAAACATTTAATATTGTAAAATTCATGTAGGAGAGTATACTGAGTCCTTCTGGGCTACCTCCAATGGGAGGCAGTTATTATTATTATTATTATTATTATTATTATTATTATTATTATTATTATTATTATTATTATTATTATCATCTTACGTATTCCAACAAAAGATATGAGAGCCCACAAACTTTTCTATATTAGAAATTCGAAATTTCTTTCACCAGTCTCCAGATGCATTAAAATTGCCAACATGCATGGCTGCGAATTCGATCCCTTCAATGTATAGACTTAGTTTGCTCTTGGCAACGATTTATCATTTATGTATTCTTTTAGGTATAATACTCAATTATCATTGTCTCATAATATTCTTAGTTATGTATTTTAAAGTCGTCCATTATTTATCCATTCATCGTCATTATTGTAATTAATTGTAATTGTATTTATGTGTAATAATTATTTTTGTATTATTTTTTTGTTATATTTGTGCTGAACTGTAATTGGCCACTGGCTGTTGTACAGCACATTAAATATAAATAAATAAAAAATAAATAAATAAATAAAATAAATAAAAATTATTATTATTATTATTATTATTATATTACTTATGTCACCTGCAAATAATAATATGGGACGACCTACATTTTTTGTTAAGGGGACAAGATCATTTATGAACACTAGGAAAAGTAGGGGACCTAATAGTGATCCTTGAGGAATTCCATTATTAATAGATGTTGGATTGGTGCATAAATTCGTAGCGTTTTTCTGTACTTTCATTCATCTGCTGTCCATGTTTCCATAGCAACCAAGTATTTAATTATGCTACGAACTTATGCACAAATCCAATAGTTAATGTGTCGTACTTATGGTACAGACTTCTTTTTAAATACATACTTAAAGTATTATATTGTGAGGAACTTCTTCCTGCTTCATTTTGTCCTTCGATAATTGATGAATGTTATGTAATACTCAGTGGTATTGTTTTGTTTCAGTCTACCCGGAAGGGTAAGCAGAAATAGAGCCTACAGCAAGAAAACTGCGTCAAAACAACTCAGGTAAACAAGTAACCACTGCAGACATTCCAGGGTGCGGTGAATGGGTCCACAAGAAACAGTTGAATTTTAAATTATATTTCAAAATTGTGGCTATGCAAAGGACTTGGGAAGAGTGGTGATTGTTGCTAACGCCAAATGTGCAATACTGTTATGCTTGGGAGGGTTATGCGAAGCCAAGGGGATAAAAAAAACTTGAGTCCATTTATTCTTCATTGAATAAGTTATCTGGACCTAGTGTCTCGTTGGATCGTATGTCTGCTACTTGTGTAGTTACTACAATGAAATCACTAATTGCTGCATTTCTAGACATTACTATGTATGTTGGCACATAGCTACACCATATATCATTGGTGAAAAATGCGACATTATTTCAGAAATTCTAAATAATTCGCTATTATTGCGAAACTGAAATTTGCACATCCTTCAAATGGGTTGTAAGCGATATCATGGTAGAGTAGATGCCATGAGTAATCATAATATTCTCTTCATAGATTTTTCGTGAAATCTGTTAACAGAAATCAGATACACATACCAAGAAGGAAGGACGAAGCTTTTACTATTTACTATTACTGTATCTTCGAGGTTAGTTCATACAGACATTTTGCAATGCACTCAATAGCGAATTTTATGTAATATATGTTCAAAAAAAGGTAATGAAAAGTGGATTGATTCTGTCTACATCATTATATAATGAGCGTCTACTTTGCTTCATTTGAAATGAAATTAGATGAAGCTAATTAAGATTAATTTTCTGGCACAAATCTGGTTTTGTGAAATGATTATACTATCCTTGTGTCATAATTGTGTATATCTTGCAGAACTTCTGACACTAGTAATATACACCAAGTGTGGCACTTATGTCCACTGCAGATTCATCTAACCCAGGGGTGCCCAAACTTTTTATTTGGAAGGCCAGTAACTACAAGGATGATAATCACGTCCCACATGTTATGCCAAAGATAATTCCTCGATACACAAATTTCATTTTCATAAAATCTACAAATTTTGTAATGAATTGTTCTTCAATTCCCTCAGTATCTTCCACAAAGAATAACTTTTGAAAGATGTTTCAAAATATTGGATTTGTTGTTGTTGTTGTCTAGTGCCTTGCATCTGGCAATGAAGCCATTAGCAGTCGTGCTTTCCAATACTTGTGAACTGTAGTTTCTTCTGATCTTAATGCTTCACAGGTCTTCAAGTGATCTTCATTCATTTCTGCTGGATCGTTACACAGGACACATATTGGTGAAGCTGAGATGCCTATTCTGTAGAGATGACTTGCTAGACAGTCATGATTTGTCAATAGTCTGAAGGCTGCAACTGCTGTTTTCCTTGGTCTCTGGGGGATTATATCTGGGTTGGAAAGTAGTGTAATCCACTTTTTGGCTTTCATGTAACTGTTTTCTTAACGGGCACCTTTTACAATGTGGCAGTTACATCACCCGACATAAACCCCCATTATGCAAGGGGGACCGCACCTGTCGGTCAACGGGTCCTTCGGACCTAGCCGGGAGGACTAAATAGATGTTATTTAGATCCACCGACCTTTCCCTCATGTGCCGCTGAGGGACGCTGTTGTGCTGTGATAGGCCAGCACATATGTAAATGGCATCTCCTCCATTTTAGATGAAACAGTTACACCGCTGTGACTCGGTCTCCAGATCCTCATCTGTTAAAAGCAGGGTGTACCACGGGCAGGTTGAGGTTGGGAATTGGGTAGGAGAGGCTATAGGAGGCGCATCACTACCCCTTACATCCTATATTGGATTTGTAGATCATTGACTGTAGGAAAATTCCCCTCAATTTTTCACAGAAATTTCTCTCTTCATCATGATCATAACCATTTTACCTAAGGGTCTGTTACGATCTCTATCCAGCGCTTTTTAGGTCTTCCCAAGTTTCTTCGGCATCTTGGAGTATAGCATACGATCAATTTTGACAAGCGGTTGGAGGGCATCCTGGCAACATGTTCTTTTCAGTTCAGTCTGTATTGTTCTATGTACTGGGTAATTGAATTTACTTCTAATTTTTTAAGAATGTCCTCATTTCTTTTATGGTCAAGGAGAGAGTAAGCAACACTTCTTCTTATAAATCGCATTTCGGCTGTTGTAAGTCTCCTTTCGTCAGCCTTTTTGATGGTTCAGGCTTCGCTTCCATATGTGAGAACTGGTCGAGCAAGAGTTTCATATACCGTGAGTCTAGTGTGTGTCAGTGGACTTGAGAAGGCTTAAGAATCTGATTGATTACACCTAGGATTTTGGCGAATTTGGAAATTTTAATTTTCTTATCATCTTCGTCAGCAAATGAGAGACTGTAACCAACGTAATTGAATGAATTAACGCATTCTATTAAAACATTATTTATACAAATTTTACTTTGAATTGGTTCTGTGCCAAAAAATGCAATTACTTTCGTTTTCTGTGTTGAGATTGTCATATCAAATTTGGAAGCAATATTTTCTAAGTTATGTAGGGCACGTTGGAGTTTGGATTCTGTTCTTGCAATAATAATCCGGTCGTCTGCAAATAAACTTTATCTCTTGAATAACTTAAACTTACCTGAAATGATTTCATTGTATTGCAAGCATAATTGATTATCTTTGCCTTATAGTACATTGTTAAAATCATTCAGATGTTTGTTAAATCAACGAGAAATTCTAAGCAGGATAACCAGTCAGAGTCACTTTACCCCCCCCCAAGAAATTAGCGGATTCCTTCTGGTAGAGCAAGAAACCACGCCAATGTGTGCCAGTGGCTCAGCCATGTTACTTCTGTGTTACATCACCATATTCACTCATACGGATTGATCATAGTGCACCAGGTTTCACTGTCAAAAGACACTGACTGAAACAGTTGTGTTCAAAAAGTAAAACCTTAAAATCACTAGTAATTTCATATACAATTTTCAATTCTGATCTAACCTAATAATTGGGAAGTCGTTCACCACAGTTCTTTTACCCTGCTACATGCCCACATACATTATAATGCCTGGAATTTAATTTACTGAATTGTAGCTTCTGCACGCAGACTATTGTTAAGGCTGGCAGTGTAATATACAAAAAGAAAATATTATTATTATAACTGTATTACAATCAATGATCACATTTTTGTAATATCTTCAGGTTATGTATATGAAATATTATGAAGATAAGTCTAATTATTTTTAAGTTTTTTTATATATATATTATACATACATATGAAATCATATGTTCTGTGATTACAGTAACTATAAACATTATGTAATTACTATACGAAAGAAGTTAAGAATAATACCAAAAATTATATGATCTGAGATCATAATAATTATTAAGTTATTTATACAGTAGAACCTTGATTGTTCGTTGTAATGAAGGGGCCAGGATGAATAGTTAATCTAAAAATTGGAATAATCTATACCATAACGGTACCTGATATCCATAGTGAAATTTTTTAAAGCTCCCATCATAACGCAATTATCGTTTTCTATAGAGAGTGATTAGGAGGAATAGTAAATTTTTTAGGAGATGGTAGTATGGACTATTCTGACAAGGGAAGGGTTTCGGCTCGAACAGGAATTTCGTATCCAAAATTTGTATACAGGCCCATCTTTACATCTCCGTAAAGATCCCAAAAGCATTCGTTTGTGTAATGTGTGGTTTGTCTGTTAGAGCACTGTACAAGTTGAGGGGTGGGAAGAGAGCACTGCACAAGTTAAGGGGGTGGGACACCTTACCCGTAAGAATAGCACTAGCCTAGAAGCTAGTGCGATTGGTAAAATGTCTAGAGCCCATTTAAGAACATATTTTTCCAACGTACTGTCTGAAAATATTGCAACTAATCAAAAGTGTACACTGTTGTCTGAGTCATTGAATGCGCACAAGGACACAACCTTAATAAATGAATCATTCCAAGGCTAAGACATGGAATGTATGATCATTCCAACTAAAAAGCTAAATATATCCAGCCTCTGGATATCTATTTCCTTAGACAATACAAAATATATGCTCGGAGGATAACAGATTGCATAAGGACTCTTGCTGAGAATCCAGAACTTAACTCGGGAAATCGAGTGTTTATAATGAAAATGCACTCTGTTATTCATAACCAGTTGTCTGCTCCAGTGTACCGCCCTATGCTTCAATATTCCTGGCAGTCAGCTGGTTACGTGAATCCTGAACAAGTCTCGGGCTTCAAAAATTTAATTCAGGTGGCATTTGATTTTTCAGCACTGGAGTGTGGTTCAGAAGATTGTTCAGGTGTTGCTTCTGCGTGTTGTGCTTATTGCTCTGCTCCATGCTGTTTTATACATTTTATAGAGAATCCTCATGTATATTTGTAAAGAAGTGTATTGACCAATACCAACCAAACGGAGAGTTACACAAAAGAATGCTTTTACGGTCTTCATCACCATTGTGACATAAGTCTCTGTACAAATTTGTAACCAAAAATTCCTGTTCGAGCCGAAACCCTTCCCTTATGAGAAAAAAAGTTAGTGTAAACACTTGTCCAATTTTCATTGGGTGTGGAGATACAGCTGTTTGAATGTTGCGCATAACAAGTATTACAAATGATAGCAAGGAACAACAAATGACTATATACAAAGAAATTATAGTATGTATCGTTCTTCTGAGGCTATGTCTCAAAGCTCAAGTCCATACTACACACTAGTGACTAGCAACTAGGTGACTTGTAAACTATACTCTAGGGAGGTTTGTACATGTATGCTTGAAACACGACCTTCATAGACTATTTTTCTAAAAACAATGACATCATGGTGCAGCACTGAATTAAGAAGGCAGTGTCCTAATCCAGTTTCATTACGAGTTATGTGGAAATGATAAGGGCCTAATATATTGCAATAATGTTTAAAACATTATAAAGAAGTTACTAACAATGTCAATGTTCAAAGTTAACGTGTTATTGTATATTATATTCACATTACCGGTATTTCACTTTCAAAGCATCTTCAGATATCATAACCCCAATTAATGATGAAGTATCCATGTTTGTTTAGTTAACAAGTCATCAATCAAGCAAGAATTTTCGTTTACTACTTATTACAGACTTGATTGCTATGCACTATGTAGCTTTGGATCATGACTTTTGACGTAAAGGTACGGTCACACGTCGCTACTTTTGCTGCACAACTTTTGTACTGCAGCTGCAAAAGTTGCGTGTCATGTTCACACACAAGCCAAAAGTAGCGTGCTGCACGCCACTTTTCGTACTGCACAACCCGAGTGCAGCAAAAGTTGCAACTGGAGGTTGTGAGTATGTTCACACACAAGGTGCTACTTTTGCAGCCGCAGTCATGCTGTAGGTTTCCATCTCCGTGTTGACTTCTCAATATACATTTTGTGGTCATGTTCGCATTATTAAGAAACTCATGTGAAAGCTTACTTATCTGTTATTTGCTTTTCTGTCCTAAGTAGTATTCAGAAATTGGCATTATTTTTACTATAAAGCTTTTAAAAACGCCTATATACTTAAATGATAACCAACAGCATATTCACGTAATCAATGTTGGCAACCCTCCTGTTTGAAACTACGCTATGGAAAATTAAAAAAATGAATTACCGATATATCGTCAGCAAATATGCTCAGACTGTGTTGTGCATTTAATAACTGTTACAAATAATTTATTTTCATCACATCTAACATTAAAATATATCCAAACAATAAAAGTATCATTGGCACATTTGGGTGGCAACACTGGTTGCAACCGCAGCAAAAGTTTCAACAAAACCGATATCAAAAATGCTGCGGCTGCAACCCTGTTCACACGTCGCTACTTTTAAGCTGCGCTCAGCATGAAAAAGTAGTGGGCAGCAGGTTCGGTAGCCGCTACTTTTCGGGTTGCACCGTTGTTCACATGTCGCAGTACGAGAGTTGTGCAGTTTTTTATACTGCAGCACTGCAAAAGTAGCGACGTGTGACCGTACCTTTACATCCAGCTTTTTAGAGAACTTACTATCTAGTTCACTTCAGCTGAAAATGTAACTTTGAGACACGGCCTGAGATCGTCTGAGAGAGCACTGTTCATAATGGCTGTAGAGAAACAGTTGTTTGTAGTTAGCCACAGCTGTATCTTCACTTACTTACAAATGCCTTTTAAGGAACCAGCAGGTTCATTGCTGCCTCCACATAAGCCCACCATCAGTGTGCAAGATTAATCCAGTCTCTATCATCATATCCCACCTCCCTCAAATCCATTTTAATATTATCCTCCCATCTACGTCTCGACCTCCCCAAAGGTCTTTTTCCCTCTGGCCTCCCAACTAACACACTATATGCATTTCTGGATTCGTCTATACGTGCTACATGTCCTGCCCATCTCAAATGTCTGGATTTAATGTTCTTAATTATGTCAGGTGAAGAATACAATGGGTGCAGTTCTGCGTTGTGTAACTTTCTCCATTCTTCTGTAACTTCATCCCTCTTAGCCCCAAATATGCTGTATCTTCATGTCCATTAAAATAGGACACATGTTTATATGAACGTTTTTGCTCAGAATAGTCTATACTACCACTCACTATAATTCTTACTATTTCTCCTGAACCACTCTGTATACCACACAGGATAATTTTGAATTAAGTCTTGAGTTAAGGATCAGTACACTATTTTATATTAAGTAAACAATACATGACATAAAAGTATGGTAAAATTGAAACATCTGTCGGTTTACTTATATGTTATTTATATAACACTCCTATAGGCTAGACTAACTTCCCTGTTCACACTTTCCTGATGTAGTTAGTACCTTTCCTATTAACCTTTACTTTGCTTAATTTCATTTTATGTCCATTCTCATTTTTCTGGTGACAGGTATGTCGAGAAACAGACTATCATCTTCCTACTTCTGTTAAATTACGAGTTCTTCAGAACCTTAAGAGTTAAAATGTAAAATGCTTTTAAGGAAAGACAGAGATCTCGAGGCAGTTCTATAGTACCGTATTTGATAGCGTATCAAACATATTTTTTTCTTTGAAAATGGGCCTGAAAAACAGGATGATCTAGCATGCCGATATTGAGTTTGTGAATGGGCCAAAGCTTCATGGAATGCTGTGGAAACTGAGAGAGTGGAATAATGTATTGGATGGTACAGAAGACAATTTTTTGTGTGGGAATTCAGATTCTGATTTAGAAGAGGTTTCAAGTGACCCCTCAATTCTGTCCCCTTTTAGATTCCTTAGCTTCTGGTATTGATGAGAGATACTACGTCACTGAGGAATCTTTTGACACCGAATGTGAAGGAAGAAGAAATAGCTGTGCTAACTAAACAAACTTCTATATGTACAGATCTAACTACAGGCATTATATAGCTTTTGAAAAGAGTACAGTATTGACAATGCCAAAGAGTTCTTCTGTCAGAAATGGCTTCATTGGTTACGAAAATAGAATAGAAACAAGATATTCAGTTGATTCTGTAAAACTACAGTAAAACTTCTTTTTATTTTCATTTTGTTAGAGTTTTAACCGATAAGCAGAGTACAAATAGGTTTTCGGCATATTTATGCCATCTTCAGATGTTAAAATGTTTGTACATGCTTAATATATGCTACAATGGTGAAACATGGTGACAAGCGACATAATCCTTGCGTACTATTTAAATGAACTTGTGAGTTGTTGTGTTCACACAGCTGCTAATTATACAATATCACTTCGTAGTGGATTAAAACACAGACTTAATGAATGCAACAACTGGACCAGATCTATAAAACTTAAGTTTAAAACACTAGCGAATGATGTTTAGTAAAATACAAAGATAAATGTCATTGATATCAATTACTTGGTTTACATATTTAAAAACGTATTAAAATAATGAATCTCTGCGTCTATAGTAGTTTGCTGTGTGGTTTTCAGCAATACGTTTAAATACAGTGATATTATTTGGTATCAGCTTACGATGGTTGTGTATGAATTTCTAGTGGATTAAAACACAGACTTAATGAATGGAACAACTCGACCAGATCTATAAAACTTAAGTTTAAAACACTAGCGAATGATGTTTAGTAAAATACAAAGATAAATGTCATTGATATCAATTACTTGGTTTACATATTTAAAAACGTATTAAAATAATGAATCTCTGCGTCTATAGTAGTTTGCTGTGTGGTTTTCAGCTATTAGCAATACGTTTAAATACAGTGATGTTATTATTTGGTATCAGCTTACAATGGTTGTGTATGAATTTCTAGTGGATTAAAACACAGACTTAATGAATGGAACAACTCGACCAGATCTATAAAACTTAAGTTTAAAACACTAGCGAATGATGTTTAGTAAAATACAAAGATAAATGTCATTGATATCAATTACTTGGTTTACATATTTAAAAACGTATTAAAATAATGAATCTCTGCGTCTATAGTAGTTTGCTGTGTGGTTTTCAGCTATTAGCAATACGTTTAAATACAGTGATGTTATTATTTGGTATCAGCTTACAATGGTTGTGTATGAATTTCTAGTGGATTAAAACACAGACTTAATGAATGGAACAACTCGACCAGATCTATAAAACTTAAGTTTAAAACACTAGCGAATGATGTTTAGTAAAATACAAAGATAAATGTCATTGATATCAATTACTTGGTTTACATATTTAAAAACGTATTAAAATAATGAATCTCTGCGTCTATAGTAGTTTGCTGTGTGGTTTTCAGCTATTAGCAATACGTTTAAATACAGTGATGTTATTATTTGGTATCAGCTTACAATGGTTGTGTATGAATTTCTAGTGGATTAAAACACAGACTTAATGAATGGAACAATTCGACCAGATCTATAAAACTTAAGTTTAAACCACTAGCGAATGATGTTTAGTAAAATACAAAGATAAATGTATTTCAACGTATTGCTAATAGCTGAAAACCACACAGCAAACTACTATAGACGCAGAGATTCATTATTTTAATATGTTTTTAAATATGTAAATCAAGTAATTGATATCAATGACATTTATCTTTGTATTTTACTAAACATCATTCGCTAGTGTTTTAAACTTAAGTTTTATAGATCTGGTCCAGTTGTTCCGTTCATTCTGTGTTTTAATCCACTACGAAGTGATATTGTATAATTAGCAGCTGTGTGAACACAACAACTCACAAGTTCATTTAAATAGTACGCAAGGATTATGTCGCTTGTCACCATGTTTCACCATTGTAGCATATATTAAGCATGTACAAACATTATTTTAACATCTGAAGATGGCATAAATATGCCGAAAACGTTCATGATGAATAAATTGTAACATATTAATATTATATTAGTAGATAAGCATTAGACGGTCCTATACAATCCAAACCTATTCTTTTTATTTGTTTCACACTTATACTTTTTTTTTTTTGGGAAGTCCCGGTAAAATTCCTGTATTTTCCGTGTTAACTTATTTTGGTTATACATTTTTTGTTTATACGTTTTTTACACTTATATGATCATATTTAAAAAACTCAGGAGATACGAAATGTCATTTATATGTTCTAAATCAGTTTTGCTCGAAATTAGGTTTGCCATGAAAATGTAAGAACACGAAAATACAGAAGTGTCCATTGTTAAAATGAGATTTACTTTGAAATTCGTGGAAATTCGAAGCTGCCCATGTTTCCTTCCACCAATCTTGTGTGTTATTTAATGATGCTCTTATTACTTTACGAACAATGAAGCATTTTGTAACACACCATGATGTAAGTGAATAAATTATGAAACAATTAAACACAATTTGAGGAGATGGTTTATTACTTAGGAGCAAGCAGTTTAAAATAACTGACTTTTTGTAAAATAATCATATACAGTGAAACCTCTCATTTACGGACATCGAAGGGACGTAACAATCTGTCTGCATCTGGGAGGTGTCCTTTATTGGGAGGGATGAAGGCTCCCCAATCTAACAGCAAATTTATAATATGCATTATGTATCCCTTCACGTTTTAAATGAAATGTTTTTTCTGTAGTTTAATTTTAAATACAGTATACTACAATAAATTCTTTGCAACTTTGAACTACATTAGATAAGACCGAAAAAGGAAAATAAGTACTGTGCCATGCAATTTTATTCTAGGTCTACAGTTATGCAGTACTGTAATTTACAGTTTTCAACTTAACCTTTACGTTCAGGTGCCATGTTTCTCGAAACAGGACAACTGATTGAAGTGAAGAGAATAATCCTACTAACCCTATCATGTGTCGAATACAATTTCACGATCGCAGAAACCTTGGACCCATCAGACAGGTTAAATTTTATGACTTTGTTTATCCACTCACTTCCAGCTAACAAGGGGTAGCAGGCTGGGCTAGTGGTAGCCTACGAGGCACTTATTGTTTTATTTCATGTTAAGGAATTTCTGTACAGTTCTCAAAATTAAATTTTCCATTTTTGTGACACATTAGGTCTTGAAATCCAAGCTCTGTCCGCAGTCAGGAGGTAAAGCAAGCTTTAGGACTGTGAAACGGCTGTCCGTGTCCGTAAACGAGAGTTAAATTTATCATTATTTCTATATTATTTCAGTTGGGACATAAAAATATGTCCGTATATGAGGAGTGTCCGTATCTTGGAGGTGTCCGTAATGAGAGATTTCACTGTACTGTTAAATGAAGATCACATTGGAAGAACAAACTAAGTCAGTACCGGTATCGAAAAATTTTCTGGATTGGCATTTGAAAAGTAATATATCAGTCAGTTTTGGCTCTAAGCGGCTAAAATTTCCTATAAATAATCTTATGTTCTTCAAGAATATGTGTTAGCCTCAGTTGTTATTTCAGTTGTACATTTTTGTTACTTATGCGTTTTTTCTTCAGATCCCCATAAAAAGTATAAATTAAGTTTTACTGCATTTAGAGGTTTTCATCTATATTAGTGACAAGCTGCACTTGTGAAAGAGAGTTCTCTAAACTCATGCATGTGAAGACAAAATTCAGGCAATGCAGAAACAAGACACACTATGTTGAACTGGGAATTGTTTCATCTGTTGATTACAACGACACTACCATATTGATGAATCTAAGACCATCACCTTCCAAAGAAAATAACTGTTGAAAAGTATGACTCTACTTAATATAAAGTAGACCTGTATTAAAACTGTAGCAGAGCTGTGGCCTTGGAAATAATACTGTCTTTCACGAAGGTGACTGGGGTTTGATCCCTGGCAGTGCCAGTGAAATTTGTGGCAGATAAAGCAGCTCTAAGGCAGGTTTTGTCCGAATGCTTCGATTTCTTCTACTAATTCATTCTGTAGTTGCGCCATCATTCATATATCACCGCCCCCAGGAGTGTGCAATAGCCTGAATATACAGAGTGTTCTGAATTTCCAATATTTCGAGAGGAGATAGTATGCATCAAAATAAGAAATAAAAGTCCTATAAACATGGGTTCTAAAATTAATATCTTCTGAAAATTAGCAAATGTTTACCATCACTGTAAAAGCAGCGTATCTTTCACTGTGAGTTCTTTGACAAGAAACAAATGAAACTGAATGCAACCATTTGTTACTATGTATTACAGATATGAAACTAACATACCTGACTGATACAGTAATACTACTGCAGTAATATGATTACGAACTCTACATACTGCCGTCTGCTTAAGAATCTTCTTGATACAAATACAAAGGTGTGCTGTGTAATACGTAATGCCAAACAGTTGTATTCTGTTTCCTCATTTGTTTCCTGCCAAAGAGCTCGTAGTGGAAGATATACTGCTCTTACAATGATGGTAAACATTTGCTCATTTCTCAGACGATAATATTAATTTCAGAACCCTTGTTTGTAAGACTTTTATTTATTGTTTTTATGCATATTGCCTCCTCTCTAAATATTAGAACCCTTTTTTTTTCAGAACACCCTGTATTATTTCTTTTGGTTCATGGAAAGGGCTTCATACCTGATCAGCTGTAAGTACCGAAAACAGGATTGAACATTATTATTATTATTATTATTATTATTATTATTATTATTATTATTATTATTTATAATTGAGTTGCAGAGTGAAGTATTTCAGTTTTTATTTTTTGTATGTATGCAGTAGTTTTGAGGCTGATATTCAAAACATTCGAATAGCATAAAATTCTGATATTGTTATATATTTATTTTGTTAATTTTTTCCTCTGTTATTAATAAACTTTTCTTTTCTTTTTAATTATCATAATCACCACCACCATCATAATTATCACCTTCCATTCAAGTATAAGGTCCAATGGCCTGTTATGGTCTCGGTGCTGAATTTCCAGTCCATGTCTTCTTTGGTTGGCCCAAGGATGTCTTCTCATGTGGACAGTAATGAAGCGTAGCTTCTGGGATTCTCGGTGGATGCAGATGTTGTACGTGATTTTTCCAGTGACGCTGGTAAGTATTCGTAAAATATTGTGAATTTTATTAGTAACAACAATGTAATTTATTCGTCAAAACAATAATTCCTTTCTACAATTCGCCTTAAACGCTCTCGTCAACAATTGGATTTTCACTCAACACAATATTCGTTATAAAACTCCACCGACGACAATGACAATTTACTTGGACTAGTACGAACAACAATGAACTGTTAATCTTAACTAATATTTACAAAGCACTATTTACAAATCAGAACTATCAGTTCTCAGTTCACAGTTCTTCTATCTCAGTCACTCGAGTCCACAGTATCTCGAACCACAGACCTTCAGAGACAGTTCACTGTACTCGAACTCGGGTCCCTCCAACTGCGGTCCACTGCACTCGAACTCAGGTCCCTCCAACTGCGATCCACTGCATTCGAACTCAGGCCTTCGGATGCTGACGCAGATGCGGACACACACTCGAGTCGAACTCCGGTACACAAGACTGGCTTGCTTGCTCTGGCTTTCTCACTGACTGGCTGACTAATCAACTGAAAACTGGAAACTGCTGTCGTTCCTTCGCGTCCGTAATTTATAACCACAGCGACGTAGCCTCGAAGGTTCCACGCGTCTCTAGAGATGGCACTCCAGAAAAATCCCGAGCCCTCTCCTCTCTACCAGCACCAGATGCGCGCGCACTCTCTCTCCACTCTCTCGCCGCGTTGGCCCTTTCCCCTCTTCGCCGCGCGCCATCTCAAAGTGCTCCACGCGATCTGCTTTCTTGCGGGACGCTGGTCGTGAGTTCGAATCTCACGTCGCTGTCACAATATATATAGGGTCACAGGATATCTCTGAGCTTGAAGACCGTTATGACAACGATTTTGATTCCTCAAAGCAGACTTGCAGAAGAAAGGGACGGATGTGGTGACATCTTTATAAAAACTAATCCTTCACACTGCTAAAATTAAAAACATCTGCTCACTATCACTGTCACACTCAATTACTTCACTAGGGTAGAGAAGCAACATAGACAGCGATGAGTGGTCTGTGTTTTCAGTTTTAACATACAAGTCTCGCAAATCTTTTTGGCACTTGTGAGGAAAGAGAAAGTTAGCAAGCGAGCCTTTATGATTGTGGTTCTGTGCAGGATTGGGTCAAGCAAAGGGACTGGGATAGACAAGGTAGAAGTAATGACACTAAAGAAAAGTATGCTCAGTTGCTTAGAAGAAGTCGACCTGTAGGCAAGATGTCACCGATACTTTTTAAACTAAAATATTTTACTCTTTTAATCCAATGCCACCAGGTTGTCTTTTCGACATTTCTGGTCTTCTCTCCTGGCCGTGGCTTAGTTGTAACCCACTTCTGAGGTTGGGGTGCCTGGAAGGCGGAGTTACATTACCCCGATGATGTGATAGGATGATTATGATAATGTGGTGCCAGGAGAGGTCTTTAATCTAAACTTAACCTAAATTCCAGACCATGGACGAACACAGGAATAATCCCCAAATACGAAATATAGAAGAATACCTAAACAATAGGTCTAAAAAGTATGAAAACAATTTTTAGTACTATGGAGGTTGATATAACATATGGATTCTGGAGCTAAATACTCATAATCGTAAGGTGACAGGAATGGAATAATCTTTTTAAATAATACGGTGAGTTATCAACTGAACTATAATATGCAAGTTCAAATTGTTACTTTTAAAAACGAGCATTCAATTGTCATTATTAAAATACTATTTACAATTTATGTTACATCTTCATTTAATTTACGTAATCTGAAGTTTACAATCGATCTGGCACAGTGGTGGGTCGTAGAGAAAGGGGATTGTTCTCTATGACTCACCTAATTAACGACTGCGCTAACATGCTGTGGCAAAGCTAACATATAGCAGGCCTACTAAAAGGGGATGAACAAGAGAGATCGTTCTCAATGTATATAATTTTATGACACAATAAACAGAGCGGTAAAAAATAAAGTATAGAGATTAGCACAGGCAAACAAGATGTCTAACAATAGTGGAGAGGATTTTGCCTGAACAAAAATAACATGGAGCTGAAGGAACATCAATGAGTGTACCAGGGAAGAATCATCGATGGCAAAATACCGTACCTATTATACGCGAAATCACTGATCATTCAGTGGGGAGCACTAGTTTAAGGAATGTTTTGAGGGAGTTAGGGTGCAAGTGTAAGAAGACAAGGAAAAATAAAAGTGTTCTGATCAAGAGGCAAAGAATATCATTTCTATCAGTCATAAAATTAAGAACAGAAGCCCTCTTCTAGTGGGAAGATAACTATATAAGTACATAGAAGCCACAATGATAGAGGATAGGATGGAGATCATAATAATAACAAATTACAATGCAAATGGTGGCAGTAATTTCTAACAATAACAATAAATGCACAGTCTGTAATGTTTTATTAGCTTTGATGTTTGTGACTTACTGGCATTATAGGTCTATTTACATGAGTTCTGAGTGTACTTCTAGTGTCACGTTGATTGGCAGGCAGGTATCGGTTGTGGGCTGCAGCTTGTTGGGAGACAACATACAAGTTGGATAGTGACTCGGTTCTTTGCTTAACATTTAAAATATCGTCGGGGGCCAAAAAGATCTGTGATACGCAAATCTAACTTTCAGGTATAGCTCCCTGTGAAGCTGATTTGAATAGTTACTTACTTACTGGCTTTTAAAGAACCCGGAGGTTCATTGCCACCCTCACATAAGCCCGCCATTGGTCCCTATCCTGAGCAAGATTAATCCATTCTCTATCATCATATCCCACCTCCCTCAAATCCATTTTAATATTATCTTCCCAACTACGTCTCGGCCTCCCTAAAGGTCTTTTTCCCTCCGGTCTTCCAACTAACACTCTATATGCATTTCTGGATTCGCCCATATGTGCTACATGCCCTGCCCATCTCAAACGTCTGGATTTAATGTTCCTAATTATGTCAGGTGAAGAATACAATGCGTGCAGTTCTGTGTTGTGTAACTTTCTCCATTCTCCTGTAACTTCATCTCTCTTAGCCCCGAATATTTTCCTAAGCAACTTATTCTCAAACACCCTTAATCTCTGTTCCTCTCTCAAAGTGAGAGTCCAAGTTTCACAACCATACAGAACAACCGGTAATATAACTGTTTTATAAATTCTAACTTTCAGATTTTTCGACAGCAGACTGGATGATAAAAGTTTCTCAACCGAATAATAACAGGCATTTCCCATATTTATTCTGTGTTTAATTTCCTCCTGAGTATCATTTATATTTGTTACTGTTGCTCCCAGATATTTGAACTTCTCCACCTCTTCAAAAGATAAATTTCCAATTTTTATATTTCCATTTCGTACAATATTCCCATCACGAGTCATAATCATATACTTTGTCTTTTCGGGATTTACTTCCAATCCTATCTCTTTACTTGCTTCCAGTAAAATTCCCGTGTTTTCCCTAATCGTTTGTGGATTTTCTCTTAACATATTCACGTCATCCGCATAGACAAGCAGCTGATGTAACCCGTTCAATTCCAAACCCTCTCTGTTATCCTGGACTTTCCTAATGGCATACTCTAGAGCAAAGTTAAAAAGTAAAGGTGATAGTGCATCTCCTTGCTTTAGCCCGCAGTGAATTGGAAACGCATCTGATAGAAACTGACCTACCGATTTGAATAGTTTCAAGGGAAAAATTGTTCTGAGGCCGGGCTAGATTTGCATAATACACGTCACTGTTCATTAACAGAAAACCACAATCAAGTTACACAGAGTTTGTGTGCACTCAATGTTGGATGTTTGACAGCTTGTCAGCCCACTTTGAGGTATGTGGATAAAGGGAAAAATTAAGTCGGTGTCTGGTAGAGTTCCCGGGTAGCTCAGTCTGTAGAGCGTTGGTGCGCTTAGCCAAAGGTCCCGGGTTTGATAGCTGGCCCCAGAACAATTTTTCCCTTGAAATTATTCATATCTGCGATACTTACACATGCATAACAATCTGCATTACAGAATCATTGGTTCTCTTCTCACCTGCTTTCTCTGTGACATAGGCCAGGCTCGGAGATATTTTGTATCCACTGTTCTATTTTAAGTTTCTGGCATAACATCTTAGTGTGTTCTATGATCTCAGCGAGTATTTTTCATTTAAGCTTTTAAATTTGTATTATGATGTGTTCTTACCATTTTTCCTCTTTGATTCATTGGTACCTTTTGCGGTCTCTCCTTGTAATGCCTAACATGCATCTTTCCATAATCCTTTGTGTTGTCTGTAGCCCCTGGACTTTCTTAAGGACCAGATAAACTAACAAAATTTGACATACATGACAATTTATTTTCATAAAAAAATCGCTTGATCTATATAAATATCGTTAAAGAAAACCTCATCATGATGTGACGCCAAAAACTGATCTGTTTTTATTTTTAAATGGTCATGCATGCTACTTTTCAATCTTCAAAATACCATAACTCTGGCACTATTAAATATATTCACTTGAGATTTACTTGATACGTGTAATGTACCTTAATTGAACAATTCCAAATGATCTTCCTTTTTGTATGAAATACAAATTTTTCAATAAAAAAATTTAAATATTCAAGCGATATTTGATAATTTTTAAAGACTCTCAGTGAAGTGTTTTCAAAATTTCCTCAATCAGATTTGTTACGCAGTTCATAAGATTTTATTTAAGTCCTAGAACATGCATATGTGTCAAAGGATGAGGAAGTTAACTTGTTATGTGTCAGTACCTTGATTTTATGACATTTTTGCGCTTATGACTCTTGGTTGGTCTAAAAATACATTTTAATCTTAATTTCCAAGACCTGTCAACATTTCTAGCCATCTAAATCATTTACAGGTACCAAGAAAAAAGTGTCTCTATAGGTATTACCCCTTAATAAGCATCCACATCTCTGATTCATAAGTAAGAACTGGTAGAATGCACTGACTGAATGCTTTCCTTTTCAAACATAACAGTATTTGGCCTTTAAATATCATATTGCTTCTACCAAAAGCACTTTATCCTAGTTTTATGTGACAGTTAATTTCATAAAAGTGGAAAATTATTTTTAAGTAATCATATTTTATACATACGGTATTAATATTATGACACAATTTTATGTGTTCCACAATTGATTAGACTAAGGCCCTTAACCCGTGAGAGATCGCTATATACTGTATTGTTTGGGAGATCGCATACATGGCATTTTGGTCAGACTAGCGCAGTATTGAATTTTTCCTGTTATAACTTTTGAGAGGGATAAAATATTTAGCTGAAGTGAGAACACGTGTTTTCTTAAGGCTTTCTTTTGATATCTCATAATGTATAGTTTTTTTTAGAAAATAATGTTCATATCTGCTTTAATACTTCCCAGCCCTATTTATGTTAAACTGGCTTTTGTACTGCAAACTACACATTTTTATTTTATTTTAGAAAGGTGTAAATTGCCTGGCGAAATATCTGCATTCAAGGAAAGATTTAGAAACTTGTAAAGGGAAATAGGCTAATAAACCTGAATAGAATTAGAAATCCATTGACTTTACATAGGCATGACAGCAACTATTCCATCATAACTGAGCTACTAGTCTGACAAATATTTTCTGTAGAGTACCGTGCATTGTTCAAAGAAAATTCTTCTAGCAAGTAATAGCCAACACTTAAAAAGTCAGCTAGATAGAGGGACAAACTTGTACCCCTTTCATTTTGATGTGATAGTGCTGGGTTAAAAAAAATAGCCATGACACTCCCGTGAAAGTCGGGAAGAGAATGTTTCAAATTTGACCTGTGTGCATGTCCCTTTGCAGGGAAGAATCACGTGTTTCATTTGTGTTTACTAGGCGTGGTTTTTAATTATTTTTCTTACGGTTAATTTTGAAGCATAATTATGTATAATTAATTGATTAACTAGCTGACTTACTCGTGTTAATTATGTAAGATTTGTCCGGCTTACAGCTGTTTCAGTGCTTACGCACCATCCTCAGAGCCTACTAGATCACAGCGTCATCTCAAACTTCTCTGCCTGTTATGTGGGTGTGTTCGATTGTTGAAAGGTGTTGAAGAGTGGAGTCAAATAGTGTGTGTGTGTACTGAAATTGATCTGTTTGTTGAGAATTTGATCGGGGTGTGTTTTAGTGTGTTTGTGTATTTCATATTGTTCTAGTGAGTTGAGTTTTTGGTTCTTGGGTTGTGTGTGTAGGATTTCCATGTCCGTATTTATGTTATTGTATGTATGGTTAGCATTGGTTATGTGATCGGCATATGTAGATGTATTGTGTCCTCTAGTTATTGCTCTGAGGATGGTGCGTAAGCACTGAAACAGCTGTAAGCAGGACAAATCTTACATAATTAACACGAGTAAGTCCATTAGTTAATCAATTAATTATATTCAAGTGTTAAAAGTAGTGTACGCAAGATTCAAAATGGATAATTATGTAACTTTGTGTGACATTTTTGAGTTTTTGCACCATGTCATCAATATATGAGTAACTTAATATCAAAGGCGGACATCTGACCTTCAGATGAAATTTAGATAATCTGGATTCTTATACATTTTGTCATGCTTTTTCAGTTATGGTGAAACTATATACAAACTCTAACACTACATTTATAAAAATAAATTGTTTTAAAATACTACAAAGAACGCTGTGAAACAAAAAGTGCCTCTAGATCAAAACTATGGAGACGACAGATGTCCGTCTTTGATATTAAACTACTCATATAAACATCCAGGGCCGTATTCATAGACATTTTTAGCGCAGGCTTTTGGTGGATTATCAGCGTTTTTCATATTCATAAACCAGTGTCAGCGATAGGATATGATTTGAATTCTGTACTAGTAACCAGTAGATAGCCGGGGCTAGCTTAGTACGCTCATAGCGCGTGCTGCGAAATGTCTATGAATACCACCCCTAATGTTTTAGAATTTTATATTGGCTCAGAACAAAAATTTGGGAAAAATTTCGTAACCCCTCAATACAACAATAACTCTGATATAACAATACAATTTTTACAGTCTCCAGAAAATTATTGTATCGAGGTTTGACTGTATAATTATTTACATTGATACTGGCAAGCATTGTACTTTATTATACAGAAAGCAATATATACAGTTCAATTTAATACGTATATACAGAAAATGTTATAACGAATATTCAGTCATTGCTACTCTACTTTTATAGAGAACGATGCCCCGCATGAGCAGCCTTGCTCTGCCATGGGATTGTTAACTATGCGAAAAGCAGACCGTATTAGTTCTTCGTGATATTCAATTGTTGAGCCTCGAATGTAATCCAGTGATGTTTCATCTACTACTATCTTCTTACCATTTCTTTCGAAGATGCTGTAAAGAAATATACATCGGTATTAGTTACTGGAATAAAAAAAGTCTTAAGTACACAATGAGCAGTTTAACTACACTAATATTTACACAATCTCAAGGGAAAAAGTGGAACTCTCTGCATCATAATCCACAGTTAATTCCCGATTTACCACGAAAATCGTCTGTAGCTGGATTTAGATTGGCAACAGGCCATGACTGTTTGGCCAAACACCTGCATAGAATATTGGAATATATCAGTCCCCTAACTGCCCATTGTGCAACTCAAACCAAGAAATGGATTCGGAACACCTCAAAATCTGTGCTTCAGTGGCTGACCATGATAATATCTTTGAAAAATATTGGAGTGCAAGAAGTCAAATGACTTTATTGTCAAACGCCTGGCATTAGAAAACAACAACATATTAATATTCAGTAATTTTGGTAATAGCAATATGCGCGAAATTTTTCACAATTACTTTCTTTGTTACGTTTACCTGTCTAGATACCATATTTAAGGAAAACAAACTCGCGGAATAACGCGAAATTCAGATCACTGTGAAATATGTCAGTGACCAAGAAATATAGCCTTTCTATTGCAAAAATGTTTAAATATGGACCAAGATTGTATTCAATGTTGTTAAAAAACCAATATTTGTTCTTAAATAGTGTAAAAGTTTTTTTTTTATATACTTACACATCATCGTCATTAATTTGTTTATCCAAGTCGAATTTGTATTGAAATCCCGAACAGCCGCCCCCTTCAACTATTATTCTCAAATTGCTGCCATCACCTGCAATTTCCTTCAGTCGATTCACGCAGCTCTCACTGATGTGCAGTGCCTCTGAGGAATCCATGTGTTCAGCCCGCAGGGCTGTTGACGTCAGTGGAGCATGTGACACTCTACAACAGTTGTAAGTCAGGGAGGTAACACTTTTCATAAAAAACTTAAAATTGTTTAATGACACGTTAGAAGTGTTAAAATTTAAAAAAAAGTTATGTACCTTAGACAGACAGCCCGTTTCGATGCCGGTTCTGCATCATCTTCAGTGTCCTATGAACTACTGATATTCTTGTTGATCTTGCATACTGCCATTTGCATTCGTCAGTTGTAGGGGTGGGGTGTGTTGCTCCAGTGGTGGGGGGTGGTTGTTTGTGTGCTATGTATCATGATATCGAAATGCCCCATCTAAGGGAAAATTAGCAGACTGCTAAGAAAACACGGGATTAAGACCATCCATAAGCCGCCCACAAAGATCCAGAACTTGCTGAGACCAGTTAAGGACGACCTTGGTCTTAGGACACCTGGTGTCTACAAAATACCTTGTGAGTGTGGGAAATGCTACATCGGGCAGACGGGACTCATCATTATGGAACGCTGCAAGGAACATCAACGCAGCATAAGACTACATTATCCCAATAAGTCTGCAGTAGCCCAACACAGCCTAGAAACTGGTTACAAGATAGATTTTGGCGCCACCACCATCTTGGACAAGACATCAGGTTACTGGGACTTGGTTATCAAGGAAGCCATCGAAATCCAACTAGATGGCAATAATTTCAACAGAGACGGGGGTCTACAGCTGAGCACAGCATGGAAACCTGCCATCAATACGCTTAGACCACCAGCACATGGCAAACAGTCGGGACCAGCAAGTAGCTCCTGATTGGCTGCCGCTTCCACCAACTAGAATGCGCCTGGCAGTCAGGACTAGGAACTAGCTCCTGATTGGCCCGCAGCGGGAAGCTCTACTTTTGCATATATACTGGCTAGACATGGTCCCACATCACTTCAATTCCCTGAAGAAGATGGCAGAGCTAGCCGTTGAAAGCTTGGAAGCTAATCTCCAACTCACCTGGCTGAGAACCCGAGAAGAGTTATTCTATATCAAACGCCGGGAAAGCCTCAAGTCATACATGTTTTAAGACGTTTAATAATACGAAATATACAAACATACAATAACACACCCACAACATATACTTAATACACAATTACAGTTCAATATCCACACATTATTTGACATTATGATACATAGCACACAAACAATCACCCCCACCATAGGAGCAACATTCCCCCACCCCTACAACTGACTAATGCAAATGGCAGTATGCAAGATCAACAGGAACATCAGTAGTTCGTAGGACATTGAAGATGACGCAGAACTGGCGTCGAAACAGGCCGTCTGTCTAAGGTACATAACCTTTTTTAAAAATTTTAACACTTTTAACGTGTTGTTAAACAATTTTAAGTTTTTTAAACAATGTGTTAACGTGAACCAGAACCAATGACTTTTCATAACTGCAGTCTCTCCAAAGTTTTTCTTTGGTGTAAATAATTCATTCCACAAATCTCAGTGTGATGTTTATAATTACCGGTACCCCTCGTTGCCAAACTTTCAGAACAGCCCCAAGGTTCACTCAGCCTTCTATAAAATTGAGTACCGGGTCTTTCCCGGGGGTAAAAGGCGGTCAGAGTGTGGTGCCGACCACACCACCTCATTCTAGTGCCGTGGTCATGGAAAGCATGCCCCCCAAGTGCCTTCATGGCATGTTACGGGGATACCTTTACCTTTACCTTTACTCTACATATATTAGTGGCTTTACAGTTCTAAAATTGTTGTATGTAGTGGCATATTTCAGAGGTCATTGTAAGGGAGACAAGATTGTGACCAACTTTCTAAAGTGTATTTTTTTAATTTAACCTTCTAAATGGCAAGCTTTAAAATGTACACGATTTACCAAGCAGGGTACAAATGTACTCCATACAGAAATGTTTATATTTTCCTTATTCTACACAAGAAATTCGAACTATGAATTTAATAAGGGAAAAATTGAACTTCCTTATAATATTACAGTCACAAAGTTAAGTCTCTCTGAATAAGACTTCATGTTGTTACAGTTTTACTGTTAGAATGTTCCTTACAAACAAAACACAAGCACTTATCACATCTATTTCTGGATTTCCTGTTCATTTTTCTTACACATAGTTTCCACTGTCCAGAGTTAGAACTTTCTTCCACTGTTTCCTCCACATGTTCAGCTCCCAGAAGGTCCTCCATTGCAGCCACCGTTCGTGATGTCAGTCCCTTCATATTCATCAGTCTTTCCTTCACTTATTTTCCCAACTCCAGAAGAAATTTTCTTCACCAGTTCGGTGACTTTATTTTCCAATTAGGATTTTTAATTTTTCACATTATAAATGCATTAACTCATGCAAAGTCTATGATGTCCATGAACAGCAAGAAAGGTCACCTGATGGCAGTGGCGAAGCTACGTGGAGGCAATTGAGGCAATGCCTACCCAGAAAAAACCTCAAGATAAAGAATTACAAACAAGCCTACTAACATAAATTTCTCGACCGTAATAATTGTTGTGATTGAGAAAATCAGCAGTTTATACAGGATTCTTCGCTCATCGGCACATGTCAACTACAAAATCTGTTGTGCTCGGCCAGGGTGATGAGCATCTGCGAGTGAGACAATTTCTCGCTTGCCTCTTCTGCCACTTCAACAGGCTTTGGCTTTACGGCAGGGATTGGAGGTGACGGAAAAAGGTGTGAGGTTGTTTGAATTACTAGCAACCCCCTCCACGTCGCAAGGAGGCATGTCTCACGACCAACCACAGTGACCAACAAAGAATATTCAGACTTTTTCTCGCTTGCAGTTATAGTGTTGCCAATTTATGGTAGCTATATCTAGCTATTTTTAACTAATTTTCAGCGGCAACATAGATGAAAGTTTTGTATTGTATTATTTTTTTGTTAATTTAGCGAGTTTTTAAAGCCCTCTTAGCGACAGGAGTACAAATTTTCTCCATTGATAGCATATTTATAGTGAATTTTTACTGCTGTTTAAGGACTTTATATCACAAACACTGTTGGCAACGCTGCTTTAGTGGGAAATGCTCCTTTTGATTTAGTCGGCGCAAAAGTTACTCAAGACCATTTTTGTTGTTAGAATTAAGTGTGAGTTTACTAGAATGTGCCCGAAATAATGAGTGAGTGAAGATCATTTTTGTATTATTTTCCCTTCAAAGACTTTTAGATTATATTGTCCTAAATGGCCTGGAAAGTGTATATGTGGAAGTGTTCAAATTAGTTCGTTTGTTTTTAATGTTTCCTGTGACCACAGTCTTCTGAAAGGAGTATGAGTACTTTGAAAAGAATAAAAACATACTTGCGTAATTTTGATCAATGAAAGACTCAGCTGTCTCAGTACCATTGCCATTGAGAAAAAGCTAGTGAAAGAACTGATGAGTGACCAGATGTTCAAGGATCGTGTCATTGACAATTTTGCCATCAAGGAAACTCGCCGTTTGGAACTATTGTACAGAAAATTTAAGGTAAGACTTTCTGCCTACCCACTCTTTAAAAACTGGCTTCGCCACTGCCTGATGGTAGTTCTGTTGCAGGAATATTCACTTGCCATGTTATCCATTGTATCTGCTTCTCCTTTAATTTGATTGTAATTAAGTATAATATCTGGTTTGTATCCGTTTTCTTCATTGGCTTAACTGCCCAGAACTTAGCAGAATAACTGCCTTTTTTGTGGGGGAGAGCTCATACGAGACTAAAGTGAAATTCTCATTGGAAACAAACATTGATGGCAATTCTTTCCTAGCAGACATAGGCTGAAGCTCTGCTGGACTTTCAATTTTGTTTTTCCTTAGTGTTCCTGTCAGAGTGAGTCCAGTTTCAAAAGCTCTTGAGCCAGGGAAACATTAATAAAGAAAAATTTTCGATTGTAATTCCATGGCCTGATTTCAATGAGTTCGTAAGGTCTAACACGACTTGGCAACTATGATTCTTCTCTGCTGTTGACCTTTCTTTTCCTGTAAAAATCCGTATATTCACAGCATATGATATTGCAACGTTACATATCATCCATATTTTACACCATACTTTTCAAAATGTACCAAATTTAATTTGATGCTATTGAAGTCTGTGTTGTTGTCGTACAAGAAACAAAAGTTACATTGTTGAGGGAAGCTAAAAAATGCGTCAATCCAAAACCATTCTCTTTTCTCTTAAATTTTCTAATGAGGACATTAACAAAATTTGTCTAATGGTATTGAGAGATTCATTATCCATTTTACACAATCACTTGTATAATACTATGTAATTTTTTTTTACTTCATTTCATTACTCTTCAATGTATTTTCATCTCATGTTTGTCCGAAATCAAATTATACTTTATTTTTAAATTTATCATTGTTCCGTATTCTCTCCGCAATCATATTGTATTTTTAATTTAACCTCTGCTTTGTATTCTGGATCCTAGTGGTCAGCCGTAGATTTCGGCCAGATGTCCCAAATTGTGGAATTTCTGTTAGACCGAAATCTGGTGGAGAGGAAAAAAAACACATTGAACATAGGCCTACTTTACTGTGGGGTACAACTGTACCCCACATCGTTTTCAAAGGCTTAATTAATAAAATATGACTTCGTTTTTGCTTTGGGCTGTGTCATAATAATCAGCAATGTCTATTTGACAATGTAACTATGTATGAAATACCTACAAGAAGTTTAGTGCACACAATAATTAAAAAATGACGACTGGGGTACAGTTGTACCCCGCTTGGTATATGAAAGGTTAATTTTAGAAACTCTTGTTTATTCTTAAACAGAAAAAGCATACCTTGTCCCAGAGATTTTGTATTTCAATTACAATCGAATTTTTTGGTAAAGGATTATAATTATTTGAACTGGATTGCTTTTTGAAATGAATCCACTTCTCACCTATCTGGAAAGGTTAACAGGCACAATGTAGGGATATGGGGATTCGAGAATCCACATGCAGTTTGTTGTGAAATGCAAAAAGGTAGCCCAAAGATGAACATGTGGTGTGGATTTATACATGATAGGGTCATTGGAATGTTCTTCTCCTCCTCCCCACCTAAACATTTATCTTGACATATTAGAAAGTTTGCTTCCACAAATTGAAAATTTACAACAAAATATCATTTTGCAGTAAGACATTGCATCTTTTCACAGGACCCAAAGTGTCTGTGTTAGTTTAAATGTGCATTTCAGAGGTACGCCTAGGTGGATTGGCCATAGAGAACACAACATAATATCCTGACTCCCTTGCTTCCCTAACATTACGCCACTGGATTTTTTCTTGTGGAGTTTTTCAAGGGTGGTGTGTACATATATAAAGAATCAAACATTCAAGAACTGAAACGAAGAATCAGAGATGCACTGCAGAAATGTTATAAAACACATGGAGAGAACTTTACTACCGCCTATATATCTCTACCCTATGGGCAACTAAATGAGTTCATGTTGAGGTAGAGAATAAGTTAGAGCAATTTTTGAGACCACGATTGCAATACAAAAAAAAATACGTTTCTGTCTTCAACAATTAAGTTATTAATGAGTGAAATCCGTCAAAGACTCTTAGAACAATGTGTCCCTTATGCACTTAATGCAGTGGGCATTAACACAGTAAGGCAAATGCCTCCAATGAATAACAGTGTGTCCTTATTAAATTAACACTGAAAGAAAGCGATTATAGCTATACGAAACTATTTCAGTATTTATTTTAGAGCCCCAGTCTACACATTTTTATTGATACTGAACGTTTCATCTTCATTTCAAGTCTTTTATATGGACCTTGATACTCTGAAGAAAAAGAAAAAGCATTACAACTACTCCCAACAGGAAATGTCTTCCTCACAAAGAGTGGTTATAAGATGGCAAAATAAAAATTTTACATTGTATATAGCAGGGATTTTCTTGTCGCGCGCTAAACCTGTAGAATATACAATACTTTTGAAGCAGTAGGTCTATGTAGGCTACTGGTACTATCTTCGCTCACACAGGTTCAAGAAAAAGTTTTTTTTTTTTTTTTTTTTTTTTTTAACTTTCCTTTTTTATATTCAGTGACCTGAAAATTGCAAATATGATTAAAACTATTCAAGAAACTGAATGATATTGCTCTTCTAAGTACATTGTGTATGAGAGGAGATGAAGCAAGGATACCGGTAATTCTTGTTAATAATGATTTTACATTTATTTCAGAAACTGTGTTATGTTATCTGCATTTTTATGGATAAAATGTGTGATGACATTCGTGGCAATTGTTTATTCTCGACTTGCAAGCTTCCCTACCGTTACTGATTTGTCTTCTCGATTGTAACATTAACTGTATATACTCTGCTTCATTTAAACGTGAAAGTAAATAGAATAATTTTCACCCTTACACACATCCGTCAATTTTGCACTTATTTCGATACCGTACAAAAGTGTTTGTCTGCAACGATCACTGACAGGAAAATTGGGAAATAGTCTTTGACAGACAATTTTTTGAGAACATTTTTGTAATCCTCTACGAATTTAGCACGGAATTTAATTACTAACCATTAAAACAGTACCAGTTTATGAACTACGATGCGACTACGCATAAAGTTTGCAGCAAAGCAAAAATGCGCTGCAAAGTATTCTATTCAGTATTCATCCAGACTTGTTACAGAGTATTTCTAAAAATAATGCGTAAGAACAGCAATGTTATTACGAATAAAGCCAAAATTTTGTCATTTGTAAAATTAAAATCGATCCAAAAGAATTTAGTTCCTGAAGGTATTCACAGATGGCATCCAAGTTGATTACTATATCGGGTGCTTTATTGCAAGGGTCGCTGCAATGAAATTGTGTTGAATATGAAAACAGGTCACGTTTTACAACAGTATCATTGCAAAACAGACATTACCTACAAACATTCTATGTGTGTGACTTACTTCAACAAGCGCAAATAACTGGTTTTAAATCCCAAATCAGTGGTTAATTTACGCACCACCACTCTGCCAATAGTCGCCATGTTGGTTGTGACGTAACGAAAGGCATTGTGGGATAGCTAATTAGAGTGCAGTGAATTTTTATCAAAATCGACCTTCATGGCTGTCAAGAAAGCCTTGTTTTTGAAAGAAATTTTAAGAGTTTCCCTATGCGGTTGACATACTATTTAGTTACGTGAGTGGGTTGCCGGATCTGCTGAAGAGTTTTGTTCGAGTTGTGGGTCAGACGACGCCAATGTTCACTGGAACCGTAAGGGTGAAAATATGCGAGGCTTGCGGGTTGAGACCTACGGATTTTCAAAAGCGGCATAATATGGCGTTTGGGAAACCTGATGACCAGCCTATAGATCCTTATGTGTCGATAGACGTAGACGAAAATCATTTAGACCGGTCGTCAACTAAACCTAAGACATTCGACCCAGTATGGAACGAGTCCTTCGTCCACGACGTCGAAAGCGCCGTCAACCTGGGGTTGACTGTTTTCCACGATGCCGCCATCCCGCCCGATGATTTTGTGGCCAACTGCAATATTCCATTCGAAGATCTCGTTCACAGAGATCGGGAATCTGCTGATTTTTGGGTATGATTCTTTATTTTGAGCTCTGATGTTATGGGCTTGGAATGTGTACTAGTTTGCATGCTAGTCTCATAGGCCATTGGTGCATGCACTCAATACAGTTCTCTGTGCACAAAATTTATGTTTACTTGCTTATTTTGAGCGTTATAACGAAATTGAACTTTATAGTACACTTCACACTAGCCCTGGTCGCTTTGGGTAACATAAAAATGCAGATATTTGCTTCTATACGAACATATTCTTCAATAACATACTAGCAGACATTCTTCCTTTACTTTGCATTCATACTTGCATATTGCAGATTATAAATTTTGTGAACACACTGAATGACGCTTACGATTTAGTTTACTTGCTTCCGTTTTAGTTTACTTAACGTGAATTACAATTTTCAAATGCAATGTGACATTTTGAGTTGAGAAATGAATCATTAGCTTAATGACATGCATGTTTACTAGCTGTCATAATTACATACCTTAAAAGAGTTTTCTTTTGGTTTGTTTTTCTTTAAGTTCCATAGGCGATTCAACTATGTTATTTTGGAACAGCATTGAACTTATTCTGTTAGCTAGGCTACACATTTGCCTTCAATGAAATTTCATATGTCTGTCGGAAACATTCAGGTCCATTGTAGTTAGTAGGCGACATAATTTGCTTACCTCGAACCATTTTCAGCGCAATAACAGAATTTGTGAAAATGCCTACTACAATTCTTTAACTTCTAGATTGTACGCCACTTTATTTATTTAGCCTAACTTATTTTTTTGTTTAAGTAAACTGTACTTTTTCATTTTAACTGTTTTTTCTTATTGAAAAGAGTGTTAATCATTCTATTAAACGATTTTAACTTTATTTTGAAATCGTGTATTGTAACATTGTGTGATTTTGTTGTTAACATAATTGAAGCATAACTTACCCATACGAGCTGATAAAATTGGATACGATAGTTCTTTTTTTTTTCTTCCAAAGAAAGAGAATTGACGTTTTATCCGAAGCTATTCTGTGTGATTTACGATAAACGGTAAGATAGATTTTCTTGGAGTATCTCGATTTCTTCTGCCATTATCGTTGCACCACTGCTTCTTCATGGTGTTATCATCATCTCTCAATAGATTCCGTAGTTAAAGAACTTTAAGTAGCTAGTAAAGAGTTACAGATTACAGTCTAGGCCTATACAAATGTAACATACCTACTGATACTACTGGTACTGAGACCTTTGATTGGCATCTGGCAGACATGTGACCTACTGGTACATATTTATGAACTTTAGTCATAGACATTTCACTAGCCCGCGCTACGAGCGTGCTAAACTAGCCCCGGCTATCGACTGGTTACTTGTACAGGATTCATATCATATGATATCGCTAACACTGGTTTATGAATACGAAAAACGTTAGTTTGCTGATCATCTACTGGAAGCCTGCGCTAAGAATGTGTATGAATACGGCCCAAGATTCTTTGAAATTCGTATTTAACTTAATTTAATAGTAGGGCCTACTGTCGTTTTGCGAAATTAGTATGTAATACTGAATTTACTCAGGTAGGCTAATTCATTTTCATGTTTACATATCTTATTCAGTAGACCGAAACTGTGGAGATCAATTTACGAGTTAGTGATTTTCTTCAGCATCTCCCATCCAGTAAACATCAGCTGAGGCTGGGTCTTAACACAGCAATTTTAAACGCAGTCTGTTGTTGATGTTCTTGCATAAATCTTGATTTACACAGAATACTTGTCAAGAAGACTGAGTAGCCTACATTTAGAGCCGACTTGCTTCATATTGGGTCAATTTTTCATTAAATATCACTCTAAACAGTGGAAGTCGTAATTTAAGAAATCAATGAACTAGGAAATAAGTTAGTTCTGGGTGTCATTAACTTAGAAACAAATATTTTTGTTTTTTAATGTTGTCACTTTGAGAAATGTAAGCAGCATAGATAAATTTAGATTTAAATCTAAAAAAAATGCAAGCTATAAACCCTTGTGTGCTCCTTTTCCCTCTCTCCCACAAGGTAAGTTTTCTGTGCTGCTCATATACTTGTTGAACTTCAATCTTAGTAATATACCTATAAGTATTCAGTTTAATTTATTCTTGTAATCATGTGCTCATATACCAGTATTCAGTTTAGCACAAATGATTATAATTAAGGGATATCATTGTTCATAAATAGGTCTACAGTCGATTTTTATTTTCATTTATGAGATTTATTTTCGAAATTTGCAGTGAAGATCAATGAAGTCATAAATTTCAAATTTGAATGTATTTTGGTATGTAAAAGAATTCAAGATGTACCATACAAAACTTCAGAAAGAAACCTATGAAAATAAGGCTTGACTTACTAGAAATCTATTGTTGAAAGACTGACGTATGAGAACAAGCAAGTTATTCATTTCTGAGACATAGGCTAATTTAAATATTTTAGAAGAGTTAAGGGTGCATTCATTTTAAGAATTGGTTCAAAATTGACAGACATTCATTTCGAGAAGATGGAGAATGATAGAACTCCATAACTTCTAACAGTGACATACAAATTAATTGGAACGCGTGAAGTCTTAGTAAGCCTATGGGACTGAAACATATCTAACAATTCACAAAACAAACGACCTAGAGGATTATTTTCGTGTTGTTTTACTGCCAGAGACATTATATATTCATCGCTGAATCTCCAGAATCTGCCATATACATTTAAATAGATTTTTGAGGAAAAAGGAAAAAAACATTATCACTTTTAATTCCCATGATTTTCAAAGCTACTTTCGGTGTAATTTCAATCATCACACGAAAAATGATGAAATTATATTGAAAGTAGCTTTGAAGATCAAGGGAATTAGATTCTTTCTCCTGAAAAATCTGTGTAAATGCACACAGCGGATTTTCGAGGCACAACGATGTGTTGTTTCCTGTTTAAGAAATGGTAAACAGTGACAAATATGTTCAAATTTTGTCAGGAAAGATACTACCAATATCAGAAACAAAATGTCCATATGGAGATAAATGAAAATTAAGTCACTAGAGAACTTGCCAGATTTGAGTCCCATTAATAATCTGTGGGAAAACAATCAAGACAAACTTAAAAGAGATGGAATGTCTGTGTAACAATTCACAGATAATATGATAATGTGGAAGAGTGGTTAAATGGAAAATTGTGTCAGAATCTTATAAATTAAACAAGAAAATAATATGTGAAAGAATACATTCATTCATTATTTTCTGCACAAGGACAAGTCTTTCACTGCAAACCCAGCATTCTCCAATCATTCCCCCTCTCTGTCTTTCTCTTACAAGCAAACGTTCTGATGGGGGCAGATAGAAAGTTAATTTTTTTTCTTCCACCATGTTAATAATGTCAAAAGAAGTGCTTATACAAATTTTGGCTACTCGACCGCGATTACGAGGTCCGTAAAAAATAAGTTCGCCAGGGGTGGTAAACAGAAAAAAACACAATTTCATTGGACAAATTTATTGTAACAGACACAGCAGTTGTTGAGCTATTTTTCAACATATTTTCCATCGGAATTGAGACATTTCTCATATCCTGGAATTGAAAGAGAGAGGTGCAGACGCAGTCAAACGCTGGCTCCAATCTGAGGCGGATGACTTCTACGACACAAAAATTGATCCCATGGTATGACAAATGTCTCAATTCCAGTGGGGGATATGTTGGCAAATAGTGCAACAATTGCTATATCTGTTTCAATAAATATTTCCATGCAATTGTGCTTTTTTCTATAAACGGCCCCAGGGAGAATCACTTTCTGGTCGGCCTCGTATTTGCGGTCGAATGGCCAAAATTTGTATAAGCACTTCTTTTGACATTATTAACGTGGTGAAAGAAAAAAATTTAACTTTTTTATCTGCCCCCCCCCTCCCCCCCAATCAGAACGTTTGCTTGTTAGTCTCCACATACGATCCATATGTCTTAATTACATCTATTATCTGATATCTTCTTCTGTCCCGAACTTTTCTCCCATTCTCATTCCTTTCAGTGAATTCTTCAGTAGGCAGTTCCTTATTAGCCAGTAACCCAGTCAATTTATTTTTCTCTTCCTGATTAGTTTCAGCATTATTATTTCTTCGCCGCGACTCTTTCTTATTTTGTCTGTCCATTTCACATTCTTCATTTTTCACTATATCGACATTTCAAATGTTCTACTTGTTTCTCTTCACTTTGTCATAATGTCCATGTTGCTGTCCTATAAAATGTCTCACTCCATGCAAAGCACTTCATTAATCTCTTCTTTAGTTCTTTTTTCCAGAGGTCTGCAGAAGATGCTCCTTTTTCCATTAAAACTGTCATTGCTATTCTCCTTTTGACTTCTGGCAGCAGCTCATGTTACTACTGATAGTACACCCCAAGTATTTGAAGCTGTTCACTTGTTCTGCCTCATTTCGAATTTACACATTTACCTTCTTTATTTTTTCTTCCGATAACCATGGTCTTCGTCTTATTTGCATTTATCTTTATCCCACAGCCATCATTTAATTCCAGTAGCATATCACTTAGTATCACCTCCTCTTCTGCTAATCAGCAGAAAATCTTATACAATCTATTCTTCATTCTCCTTCTATCACCCCCCCCCCCCCATGTTCTGAAAACAGTTTTTTTTTTCTTCACTAAATCCTTCAAGTAGGCTAGATGTTGAACATGATAAGTTGTAAAGGGCATCCTTGTTGTACTCCTCTCCCTATTCCACTTCCCTCTGATATTTCTTCTCCTACTCTTTGACTTGTTTCATATAAGATTACGTTAATAGCCTCCTCTCTCTACAATTCGCACAAATTGTCTTCAGAATCCCCATAAGTTTATTCCAATCCATTCTGTCCAGCCTTTTCCAGGTGCACAAATAGTACATACACTTTATTTTTCTCTAGGTATCTGTCGCGAATTTTTTGCAGTAATCCAATTATGTGTCTCGTACTCTTCAACTCCTTCCTTTTTAAAATATAAACATCGATTAAGGCAAAGGCTAATTGGGATTTTTCCCTTCTCTGATTTGATGAAAATCCCTGACCAAAGAGCAACTCTCTTCACAATCACACTGGGACCCCCTGGGATCTTTTAAGTTGGGAGAGAAAAAATTGTGTGCAGAAAGTAACAAGAAGCTACCACATTTATCTTTCCCAAGAAAAACTGCAAACATGGCATGTTGAGTCTTCCTACAGTAAAGAATACATAATGGATAAAATATACCATAGGCCAGATTAAATGCAAATTTACTTACTGTGAGGAAAATAATAAACTGTTGATTTAACTTCTGTCTCAGTTAATTTGCACATTCCAAATGGAAATATCAGTTTAAGACTGTATAATATATGGATGTCGTAACAGATGATATATCTAAAACAAAACCAGTAATGTTGTTGTTTAGTCAACTGTCCGAAGTCAGATCTGAACCTCAGGATAGAGTCCGATGGCGGGCTTATGTGGGACTGGCAATGAACTTCTGGGTTCCTTAAAAGCCATTTGTAAGTAATACAAAAAACAGTCCCATGCAAGAGTAGTCTTACATCGTACATCACTATGTGCCATTAGTTAGTTAAACCATTTGGCCTGTTGCACAAACTCCGTGCTCGCTTAACTTCAAAGAAAAGTGACTAAGATTCCAGTCGCTACTCATAAGACATATAGAATAGAATAGAATGTTTTATTTTCACTGGCAGAGTTAAGGCCATAAGGCCTTGTCTCCCATTCAACCAGCCTTAATCAATACAATAGTGACATACATATTTAAATTATGAATATTTACAATGCACTTAAAAGATTCCCCAGTAATATTCTTCAGTTAAGTTTTAACCACTAGTACATGTTTATTTAAATTGAGATAAAATCTATAAGAAAAAGTAATAACTAATTTATGAGCTAATGTAATTGAATTCAGTCTACATGCAATATGTAAAGAATTATAATTAAACTGAGATAGCTAGTGGTTAAAATGATGAGAATTAATATAATTGAAGTTTACTAAAACTATGTTATAGGGGGCAAAATATAAATCTAAAATATACTGATATAATGAGAATATTAATGTAATGAGATTTTGCCATTAGAGGTTTTGTATTCTATTTAGAGAAATTAATGGTTATAATACGAATGGACAGATGTTAGTTTCATTATAAGTAACAAATTTTAATCAGTAATTAATTTCTTAAGCAAGAATTTATGTAATTTTGACCTAAATGAAGTTATTGTCAAACAACTCTTTACATCACTCTGAAGCGAGTTCCAATTTCTAGCAACTGAAACTGTATACGATGAACAATATAAAGATGTCTTGTAGTAAGGTATAATGAGTAAATTGTTATGATGAGACCTGGTATTTAGCTCGTGTTATCGGATGAATTTTGGAAATGAAAAGCCAAATAGTAGCAGTGTGCAGAATTTGAAAGAATGAGAACAAGAGAATTCAGAGCTCGTCGATCGCTTAGCCTTAGCCAAGACAGAGTTTTAAAAGACTGGAAAACATGATTATACTTATAAATATTGCAAATGTAACAGATGCATGGTTGGTCTTGGTAGCGTAGTCTGTATAGCGCTGGCCTTATGTGCTCGAAGTTGCAGGTTCGACCCTGGCTGAGGTCGATGGCATTTTAATGTGACAGGCTCATGTCAGTAGATTTACTGGCATGTAAAAGAACTCCTGCAGGACAAAATTCTGGCACACTGGCAACGCTGATATAACCTCTGCAGTTGTGAGCGGCATTAAATAAACCATAAAAGGTTTTGTATTCTATTTATAGAAATTAATGGTTATAATAATGGACACATGTTAGTTTCATTATAAGTAACAAATATTAATCAGTAATTAATCTGTTAAGCAAGAATTTACATAATTTTGACCTAAATGAAATTATTGTCCAACAACTCCTTACATCACTTGGAAGCGAGTTCCAGTTTCTAGCAACTGAAACTAAAGGATGAAGAAAATAAAGATGTCTTGTGGTGAAGTATAATGAGTAAATTGTTATGATGAGTCCTGGTACTTAGCTGAGGATATTGGATAAATTTTGAAAATGAGAAGCCAAATAGATTGGGGTAGCACTGTGTAGAATTTGAAAGAATGAGAATAAGAGAATGCAGAGCTCATTGGTCGCTTAGCCTTAGCCAAGACAGAGTTTGGAAAGACAGGGAAACATGATCATAGTTACAAATATTGCAAATGTAATGTATGCAAGGTCAGTCTTGGTAGTGTAGTCGGTATAGCATGGCCTTCTGTGCTGGAGGTTGGGGGTTCGATCCTGGCTGAGGTCGATGGCAGAGTGTGGTTAAATGCGACAGGCTCATGTCAATAGATTTACTGGCATGTGAAAGAACTCCTGTGAGACAAAATTCCAGCACACCGGCGACACTGATATAACCTCTGCAGTTGCGAGCGCCATTAAATAAACCATAAAAAATATAAAAACGGATGCACGCATTATGCACATGTAGCCTGCTGTTCAAATTTGCATTTAGGTTACTTAATATAATATCACAATAGTCGAAGTGTGACATCACGAGTGTTTGTACAAGGATTAATTTTAGTTTATCAGGAAGAAAGTGCTTCAGTCGCTTCAATGAGTGAATAATCGAAAATATTTTTTTAGAAGTGTGATTCACTTATTCATTCCATTCCAGATGACAAGCCATATAAATGCCAAGGTTCTTCACAGTCGAGCTGTATGGAATAGTAATATTGCTTACAATTATCGGTGGCAAATTTTGTGTGTCACACTTCGATCTTTGAGGTTCTATTAAGATAGCCTGCAACTTGCATTTAAATTAAGTCCGTACATTTTCGACCATAAGAATATTGAATTCAAGTCATTATAAACTTTAGTTATAGCGTCTACGTAGTTAGGTCGAGTATGCAGATAGATTTGTGTGTCGTCAGCATAAATATGGTGTTGGCAGTATGTTAGATGAGAAGAAATATCATTATAAATAGAAAGTAATGAAGGTCCTAGAACAGAGCCCTGCAGTATGCCAGTCTTCATGGTACGCCAAGTGGAATAACGATTTATTATTAATAGACACGCACTGTTGACGTTCACGAAGGTAGGTCATAAGGTAAGGAGATATAATTGCGTCAGTCCAGTCGCATAGTGCATAAGGTTCCAAATGAATAATGATAAAGTTAATGGTTCAGGTACTACTGTTACCAATCGATTATCGAGTATTGCCATAACTCCCTCACAATCGAATGAAATTGAATTATAAATTTAATAAATAATTCGAACAATTTTCTGTTAGCTTCAAAGGGATTGTCGTAATAATAATTTAAAAAATATATATTATTTTTTAAGTTTCTTTAGGGTGCAAAATATTTAAGAAATTGTTTTTTATTTTATTTTTATTTTTTTACGAAATATTCACCGAAATCAGGGTAAAATAATCGACATAAAATCACATCCCTAGTTATACTGTATTACATATACGAGGTCTGTCTAAAAAGTATCCGACCTTTAGCCAGAAAAAATATTTCAAATACCTGACGGGGTTGGGACCCTAATCCCCTTCAAAGTAGGCCCCTTGTGCTTGCACACACTTAGCCCACCGATCCTTCCACTGCCGGAAACACCTCTGGAAGTCTTCTTTTGGAATGGTGTTCAGCTCCGTCGTCGCATTCCGCATTATCTCTTCTCTACTCTCAAAATGGGATCCTTTCAGTGGTGTCTTCAATTTTGGAAACAACCAGAAGTCGCAAGGAGCCAGGTCTGGAGAGTAGGGAGGTTGGTGAACGGTTGTAATTCCATGTTTGGCCAAGAAAGTGTGTATCAATTGGGATGAATGTGCGGGGGCGTTGTCGTGATGCAAGTGCCAGTTGTTCGCCATCCACATGTCTGGTCTTTTGCGCCGAACTGCATCACGGAGTCGCCGGAGAACATCGTGATAGTACTCCTTTGTCACCATTTGTCCTTCCGGTGCGTATTCGTGATACACAATTCCATGGACATCAAAGAAAACAGTCAGCATCACCTTGATTTTGCTTCGCACCTGCCGCGCTTTCTTCGGCCTTGGAGACTCGGGATGCTTCCATTGCGACGACTGTCTTTTTGTTCCTGGGTCATACCCGTACACCCATGACTCATCTCCAGTTATCACGGTGTTCAGAAACCCAGGATCAGTGTTGGCGGTGTCCAGAAGGTCCTGTGCAACGTCACGACGGAGGTCCTTTTGTTCCGGGGACAACAACTTGGGCAAGAATTTCGCAGCCACTCGGTTCATGTTCAAATCATCACGCAAAATTGCATGTGCAGAATCTTTACTCACTCCAACCTCTTCGGCAATCTCCCGCACGGTCAAACGACGATCTGCCATCACCAAATTTCGCACCCTCTCAACAACAGCTGCACTCCGAGCAGTTTGGGGCCTGCCACAACGCTGCTCACTCTCCGCTGATGTGCGGCCACCTTTGAATCGGTTGAACCACTCCTTAATTTGTGTTACACCCATCGCATCTTCCCCAAACACCTGCTGAATCTTACGAATTGTTTGACTTTGAGAATCATCAAGCTTTTGACAAAATTTGATGCAGTATCTTTGCTCAATTCGTTCAGTCATCTTGCGAGAAAACTAAATCCGACAAACACCTAGAACAGCACCTTACTTGGCGACCACCAGCCAGTGACTGGCACAAGCGAATGCGGTGAAAAAATTCAAGCATGCGCATTACAGTTCCTCCTTCCACCATGCACAGTGGCGCCGCCTTAGAATCACAACTTTACGCGGGAAAAATTAAGGTCGGATACTTTTTAGACAGGCCTCGTACACTATATTTCTTCAGACAACTCAGGAATTTGATGGAAAGCCCTTTAACTTCTAAGCAAATAAAATTATGAGGAATGTTACTAACCTGAGATTGTACTAGTTATTACTGCAGTTACTGATGTTAATTAGTGGCATAGAAGAGGTGGGATTATTCATTCTTGTAACATGAATTGTGAGACATGTCGCCCCGGCCACATGTGGAACATTCTAGGTTAGATTTAGAAGTGCACGTGTGCAATAGTTGGTGCAGCTTATAACATTAAATTTCATGAAGAATTAAACAACATTTTTATGTGCGCTCATTAATCTGGCATCCCTCTGTGCAAGGAATGGCCGGATTAGCAAGAGTCTACTGTAATATCATAATGAACACGACACACAAGCAATACACTCTCTCTCCACTGAACTACGTTGTTGACTGCTGGGAACTCATCACTCGTTGGATGTCACTGTATTTTGTTTGCAACATCACATGTAATGCATCATATTCGCAGTTTTGCAACCCATCTAGCTTTCAGTTAATTTGTTGATGACTTCTCAATGAATGTAAGTGTTTGATCCTTGGAAAATTATTAGATTTTTCGAGAATGCAGCAATGAGGCAGGGTTTCCCTGAGTAGTGTGGTTTCCCAGTTATTCTTATTTTACCTTTGCTCACCTATCAATCTGATCATTCTTTCTTAATAACACCAATTTAGAAGAAATGTTGTATAGAGTTATTCACGAAGTTTGGTTCACACTTGAAGGGTACACAGGAAAAACGAACAAGGTCACAAAGCTGTTAAGGGTGATGTCATTATCTAATTCAATGTATTACTACAAGCTTTAGTGTTATTTTTACCAAAATTGGGAAAGGTGAATTAAAACCACTGACACTCATCATTTCTCCATTTCAAGTAGAAACACCAATAAATTTTGCAGTAATATACTGAAATAGATCATTACCTCACCCTTAATGGAAATGTGACATTGTTAGTTTTTCCCGTGTACCCTTCACTTAGGTTGTGCACATACTTACCTCCAAAACGTCTTTAAGCAGAAGTGTTTTTACTTAAATATGCTTAAACGGTTTTTGTTTTTCATTGATAATGTAGGAATGCTGCAGACTACTCTAGCATGATTATAAAAATGCTACACAACATGTTTAAGCATGCCTGAGCATGATTGAACAAAAGCAAAAACGCTTCTTTACAGCACAGTTAAGCAAGTTCGAACATGATTGAGCAAAAAGCAAAAATACTGTTCAGCATAATGCAGCAAATTTGAGCAGAGCTAGTAGGTACTGCTCATAGCACTGACCACTGTTTCAAGGCAAAATATTTGGTTGCGTGTATGTGCTTTCAATATGCAGGTCCACACCTGTGGAGTAACAGTTAGCACGTCTAGCTGCGAAACCAGGTGGCCCGGATTCGATTTCTGGTCGGGGCAAGTTACCTGGTTGAGGTTTTTCCGGGGTTTTCCCTCAACCCAATATGAGCAAATGCTGGGTAACTTTCGGTGTTGGACCCCGGACTCATTTCACCGGCATTATCACCTTCATCTCATTCAGACGCTAAATAACCTAAGCTGTTGATAAAGCATCGTAAAATAACGTACTAAAATAAAAATCAACATGCAGGTGTCCCTGCTAACACAGTTTCCAGTGTTGTGAGATTATTACATCCGATATAGCAATGTCGTGAGTAAGTTGCGAGCGAATTTTTGTGAATTTGGAAATAGATACTGAAAAAATAATAAATTGCCCTTGTGGAACAGAGACATTCGATTTATAAACCTAGAGTCATGTTGTCACTATTCATATTTAACACATAATCAACTGTATTTATGGCCATTGTTGTAATATTACGGAATTTGTTATCTCTGTGTAGTTCATTAATAAAGTTCTTAAAAGTGTTTCCTTAAATGTTTGTTTTAGTCTTCTGCATAAGAAGTTTCCACAGTTAATTCCCGATTTACCACGAAAATTGTCTGTTGCTGCATTTAGATTGGCAACAGGCCATGATTGTTTGGCCAAACACCTGCATAGAATTGGAATATATCAGTCCCCTAACTGCCCATTGTGCAACTCAAACCAAGAAATGGATTCGGAACACCTCAAAATCTATGCTTCAGTGGCTGGCCATGATGATAATATCTTTGAAAAATATTGGAGTTCAAGAGGTCAAATGACTTTATTGTCAAACGCCTGGCCTTAGAAAACAACAACAACATAAGTTTCCATCCAGTGCCTTAACACTACAACCACATCATCCTCCACTGTCATTGCAAGATTAATTTTTGTTCTGCTTCTTGTCTCTCATGGCTCATATGTTTTCAGAAAATGCAAATGTTTTAGTTTCTAGCAAAAATGTTAAAAAGTGCGAAACAAAAACGTTGTTAAGCAAAGTGCTTTCTAGAAAAACAAAATTGTTTCGCTTTTCAGCAAAAAACCTTTCTGCTATAAGCAAAAACGATTCTGCTGAAAGTAATTTTGATAGACGAGGTAATTTTCGTTAAAAGATCGTGTAAATGTCAGTTTGATCACACATAAAGTAATTTGGTTGCTATGTGAAAGAAAATAATAAAATAACAATAATAATTTTTTTAGGCCTAAAATACTCAGAAATATTGAGCAGTACCAAAAAGAAAGCTTGTTCTAGTAAACATTTATTTTGGTGTTTTGTATTTTTTGTTTATTTTTATTCAACACAATTACTAGTAGGCCTACTTTTCAGATTGCTAAAAGACAGCAATTCGGACCCACTTTTACTCAGAATGACGAGAAATTACTTTCTATAGTTCTGGTGAAAGCTCGTGAATCATTCTCTATAGGAATATACAATAATTAATAGAAACTTCCTCAATTTCAGTACGTTCAATGATCTTCCAGGAGTTCAAATGTATGAGTAAATCTTATACTTTCCTGCCACTACTTGAATTGATTTGTGATATTTTATTTTCTTTGTTTTCAGGTGGATCTTGAACCGCATGGCAAGCTGCACATCCGGATCGAGCTGAAATGGAAATCACAAGGTACTAAAATCTGTAAATTTCACAAAATCGGTGTTTCAGCTGAGTGTTAGCAGTTGAGACATTCTCAAATAAAGTGCAGTGGCGAAGTCAGTACTTATTAAAGATTGGGTAGACAGAATGTAGTACATTACTATGTTATAAAGGAGAACATTTTATTCCTGTTGTTAGGGAACTTTCAAAAGTCGCTAAATTATATTTAAACCATTTACAATATGAACGTTTTATTAATTTTGTTTCTGAACAATAAAATTGTCAAAAGTAGTTAGATTAGCTATGCTAAATTGACAACATTGACTTAAAGCACGAGAAGACACAAGACACATTCAATCACTAATGAACCAAAAAAACATTAATTACACTTTTCAGTGATAAATGTGTATTATTACATTCAACATTATGTTTTAACTCAATATTACATGGGTTTTTTAAAGTGATTGGTTATTTTTTTTTTATTTGGTTAGTGTATTTATGAAACAGAGTTGTTAAAATGATCGAGAATAACTGTTCTGTACTCACAAGTACTGTACAAGAAGTACTGTTGTAAACTTTGCAAATTCATTTTTTTCGTCATATTTTATTATTGATTTTTACATACATACTCATTGTTATTGCAGAACATCAGACTGCAAAACCCCGGGAGTTCAAGGAGAAGCAGGGCTTCAACAGGAGGCGTGGGGCCATGAGACGACGTGTGCACCAGGTGAATGGTCACAAGTTCATGGCCACATTCCTCCGACAGCCAACCTTCTGCTCCCACTGCCGCGACTTCATTTGGTAAGTACTGTATTTCCTTAACTGTGTTGCTTATTTAAGAAACTTGTAGTTTTGGTTTTTCCCATTATTTTTCATCTTTTTCATAATCATAGCCACATATAGTTTACAAACCAGAACATACAATAATATTTAGTAATATTGTAAAGGTCCACTATAACTATGAATTGTAAAGTTGGCTGACAAATAAATGTCAAATATACGGTAACATCATAGGGAACTGTTAACTGAAGTGCTATCAAGTAGAGGATAAGAAAGAAGTGTATTGCAAGCAGGCGAAGGAGTTTATAGAAAGATTTATGCAGTGAAAATACACCATAGTTACAAATTATTGGACGATTTCAGAAGGCTATATTTTCACCAATAACTTACTTATTTACAAATGGCTTTTAAGGAACCTGCAGGTTCATTGCTGCCCTCACATAAGCCCGCCATCGGTCCCTATCCTGTGCAAGATTAATCCAGTCTCTATCATCATATCCCACCTCCCTCAAATCCATTTTAATATTATCCTCCCATCTACATCTCGGCCTCCCCAAAGGTCTTTTTCCTTCCGGTCTTCTAACTAACACTATATGCATTTCTGGATTCGCCCATACGTGCTACATGCCCTGGCCATCTCAAACATCTTGATTTAATGTTTCTAAATACAATGCGTGTAGTTCTGCATTGTGTAACTTTCTCCATTCTCCTGCAACTTCATCTCTCTTAGTCCCAAATATTTTCCTAAGAACCTTATTCTCAAACACCCTTAATTTCTGTTCCCCTCTCAAAGTGAGAGTCCAAGTTCCACAACCATACAGAACAACCGATAATATAACTGTTTTATAAATTCTAACTTTAAATTTTTTGACAGCAGACTAGATGACAAAAGCTTCTCAACCGAATAATAACAGTTATTTCCCATATTTATTCTGTGTTTAATTTCCTCCCAAGTGTCATTTATATTTGTTACTGTTCCTCCAAGATATTTGATTTTTTCCACCTCTTCAAAGGATAAATCTCCAATTTTTATATTTCCATTTCGTACAATATTCTGGTTATGAGACATAATCATATATTTTTTTTTTTTTTCGGGATTTACTTTCAAACCTATTGCTTTACTTGCTTCAAGTAAAATTTCCGTGTTATTGAACATTTGAAAGATAGAAGTTTCAAGTTTTATACTGACCTTAGATCCACTCGATGTGAGCCCCACGTGTAATATGACAGACGTTCAGGCGGTGATCCCATTCTTGTCAAATCCTCTGAAGCATGTCTTGTGTGATGTTCCTGATTGCTGTGTTAATGTGCCTTCTCAATTTGGCCAATGTCGCTGGAAGTGGAGTTATGCACCTAAACATTGTCGTTGATACTCCACAGCAGAAGGTGCTGCCTGTATTATTGCATGACCAATCCATCGACCTGGTAGGTGTTGATTTAGGTACCTCCTGACCTCTGCATGCCATTGTGGAGAGGCTTCGTCTTGTTGGAAAATGGACCCCTGTTCCTCTTCATCCATGAGTTGTGGCATTATCAATTTTCCTAAATCAGTACCTACTAGGTCGATGGATTGGTCATGCAACAAATACAGACAGCACCTTCTACACATGGTCAACCCGTTCACCGGATTTCACTAATAAAATAATTAATTTAATGAATATAGAAAATACAGTATATTTGAAACTGAAAGCAATGTACATTTAATTTGAAATCATAAATCAGGCTCTGAGTACATACTGAACATTCAGCACATGACAGCTGGTTATTTTATTTCATTTCTTAATTATTGTCCACACCCGCAGACAATACCAACTCATTCAATCAAAGTATAGAATATTGCGTTCTCAGATGTAGTGTGGGATTTCTTTTATGAAGACACAGGGTTGCCAGATACAGGGATTGGAACCGTCGTACCAACATATGAAAATTGTCATACTTAAGCATAAAATTGTCGTACTTTTCTCAGCTTCCTAATATATATAATTCTAGTCCACCGCTGTATAGTAATGGTTAGCATGTCTGACTGTGAAACAAGCAGGCCGAGGTTCAAATCCTGGTTGAGACAAGTTACCTGGTTGTTGAGGTTGTTTTAGGGGTTTTCCCTTAACCCATTAACAGCAAATGCTGGGTAACTTTCGGCACTGGAGTCATTTCGCTGTCCCTATCACCTTCATGTCATTGACGCCAGATAAGTATCGCAGTCCATAAAGAATCGTAAAATAAACCTATATTTATATAGGTTATATCTACCAGTAAATTTTAGTTCTAATTGAGAATACTATTAATTATTGTTCACGTTGACAATGACATTCAGCAATGAAACATATCACCACTCATTTCTTCATCATCAATACTGTCATCATCGTAAAACGTGCACAGTGCCGCTTGGTTAGAAACAGCTTTATTATATTTAAAGTCGGCAGAAATTTGATCTTTGGCGACAGATATTTTAGCATCAATCAATGCGGCACTCAAAATTATATCAAATTAATTCATCTATAATCGACTCAAACTCGACACCTCTATAATGTCGGCGCGTTCTTAATGCTACTGCGGTACTATTTCAATGATAAAAGACTTCCGTTGTCGAAGGAACAAGGAAGTTAATAAAATTAAACCTGTATTACTTTGATGCAGCAGAAGATATCAGATGATTGAAGATTTATGAATCATATGACGAGACAAAGAGAAAGGTAGAAAATAGAAAAGACTGGAGAATGCTGGGATTGCAGTGAAAGACCTGCCCCTGGGCAGAACACTATGAGTGAATGAATACTTTGATATAACCGCGCTGTGTACGTGAAACCTAGAGCTAAAGATAACAAATTATGACTTTCGATTTTCAAAACATTTTCCCCCTTTAAAGCATGTTTCTTTCATATTAGTCAAAGATATACTTAATGAAGAAAACTTGTCTAAAAGGGACGAATTAACCATCAATTTTATTTTAATTATAAACCAACATTAAAGTTCCAAAATAATGTTTTCCCTTCAGTGAAATAGTCGTACAAAATTACGTACGACATAGAGTGCTGTCGTACCTCGTACAATTAGTCAAAATAATCGTATGCGTACGACTATAGTCGTACATATGGCAACCCTGTGAAGACATGCCAGATATAGCCTTAAGCAGCCTTGGGTTGCCAGTTTTGACATGTTCTGGCAAGTAAGCTATATTATGTGGCTCTGCATCATCATAATCACACATCCAAAGGTATTTCTATTGTTGTGAGTTGTGTCGAAACAAAACCTTTCCCAAAGCTTTCTGTCTTTCTAGTTCTTCTCTTTTTCACTGCTAAATATATTATAAATGTTTTTATTCTTTAATTTATTTTTCTTATCAGTCTCTGTGGTTTAGTAGTTACTGTACTTCTCTCTGGAACCAAACTGATGCGAGTTCAGTTCTGGCTAGGGTAATGCATTTTTAGGCAGAAATACTGTATTTACAACTCGCTTCCATCAGATGAAGTGGAGCTATTGATTCCAATTAGTAATTTTACTGTATTTGAAAGACGCATTTTATCATGAATGTGGATGAATAAAAGAAAAATTGTAGTCTCGCCGTCCTCAGATCTTGGTAATAGGACTGTGGAGGTCTCCATTACATCCAAAACTCCACTGATCTACAATCATTTCCTGGCAGGTATTTGATTACTCGTCATTAATCTATACAGAGCCAGTTGTGTACTTGTATCCACAGTCTTCTACGTGTAATGATATCCACTATACCCCTTTTCATCAACTTTGTTCTTGGAGATCACAGCTTTTTAGCTGCCCAGAACAACACTAATCATTCGTGCTTAAGTAACATTGAACTAGTTGTAATGTTAAGACTTAGTCGCAATTAGTTATGTAAGGTAAATATTACATGCGCCTTAACAAAATATTGTAGCCACAAAGAAGATGAGACATTTGAATTAAGTCACATGAAAAGCATTATAGCATACATGTACTTACTTACTTACTGTGTCCCAGCTGTGAAGCCATGGCAGGAAAGCATGTTACATGTTTAGTCAGTAATGATGAAAAGCACAGATGAAATTATGACCAATTTATTGAAAACAAACTTATGTATTTTACAACAGTGGTTGCAATGCCTGATGCAAGGAGTCTTAAATTATTAACACATTAAACAAGTTCTCCAAGAATGAATTGTGGGTTTCATGAGATTTCTGTGGATTATTATGCATAATGGATTGAAAGTGCTTTTATTTAATTCAGTAACTCACAAAGACAACTGTAGTTTCATTCTCGAAACTGGGTGATATGTTCTACGTGTCGGTGTATCCCTGATACAGCACAGAATATTTTTATTCTAACTTTTATTGGGAATGAAAGTAATCCTGGATACCTACAGATGGCAGAATTGTAAATCCGCCGCTGAATCTATCAGCTGACTGCTGGCCTCACATCTCATTCATTCATAGTTTTCTGCCCAAGGACAGGTCTTTCACTGCAAACCCAGCATTCTCCAGTCTTTCCGATTTTGTACCTTCCTCTTAGTCTCCGCATATGATCCATATATCTTAATGTTGTCGATCATCTGATATCTTCTTCTGCTCCAAACTCTTCTCCCATTCACCATTCCTTCCAGTGCATCCTTCAGTAGATAGTTTCAGTCAGTGACCCAGCCAATTCCTCTTTCTAATCAGTTTCAGCATCATTCTTTCTTCACCCATTCTTTCCAACACAGCTTTGTTTCTTATACTGTCTATCCATTTCACATGCTCCATCCTCCTCTATATCTATGTTTCTGTCCCATAAAGTGTTATACTCCACACAAAGCACTTCACTAGTCTCTTCCTTAGTTCTTTCTCCAGAGCTCTGCAGAAGATGCTCCTTTTTTATTAAAAGCTTCCTTGGCCATTGCTATCCTCCTTTTTACTTCCTGGCAGCAGCTCATGTTACTGCTTATAGTACACCCCAAGTATTTGAAGCTGTCCACTTGCTCTACTGCTTCATTTAGAATTCGCAAGTTTACCTTCTTTACTTTTCTTCCTGTGACCATGGCCTTCGACTTGTATAGGAGATATTTAGTGTTGATAACTCCCATGTGATCAGGAATTAAAAATCTCATTTAATGTCACTTATCACTTAAGCACTAGTTTTGGTATATCTGTAACAGTTAATATCATCTTAATAGTTAACCTCATCTTAATTGTAATTAATCTGAAACGATATAATTACATGTGTTATTTATTTATTGTAACATGCTCCTGGATTCTTGATATAAAAATTATTTACTATCATTTAAAAAAATATAATAATCTTCAGTAAGTATTGTACGATACCTAGAGAATTAGATATTTGCACCAAGGGTAGGGATTCTGTGTAGTTTCTTGTCCAGGAAAACATTTTCGGTATTGGGAATATTTAAAGAGACAGCCCATCCATACTGATATCACAAGAAGACATGCTTTTGAAATGATCAATTATAACCATCCTGTCAGATTGAAGTTAATATTCTAAACCGAAAATATATAAGGTGACCAGAAGTCCCAATTTGGCCGGAAGAGTTTCGGTTTTCAGAGTCATGTTCCTTTGTCCCCTCTAGGTTTGGCCAGGATGCTTGGATATTCCAGTTTTCCGAAGTTAAATGAAATTACCAATGATCTGAAATTGTAAATTTTAACTTTCAACACCAGTGAATAGTTATGAAGAAGTGTAGACAGAGTTAGGATATTAGTGTTAGGTTAAGTGGCGGATAAGAAATAAAAACAGCAGTCAACCACATACAGGACGATACCTTGAAAACATACATAATTGCTATACAAAAGGCTTTCTTATGTGGTCCAAGCAAATCAACAAGACGGTATGGTGCAGAAGTCGGTCTCTCCAGATCAACTCTATGGAAAATTTTGGATGATGATCTACTGCGCTTTGCTTGGGATGTCCAACGTATCTTAATGAAGCATTTCAGCGAAGATGAATTGTAGAGGACCAAAGCAATCTAAGCATTTTTAGAGACATGTTGCATTCTAAATTATTATACGAGGCGCATCCAGAAAGTAAGTTTTCCGAATTTTTCCCCTTGAAAGTAAACGTAATTAGCCGTGTCAATTGCGCATGCATAACAGATCTATGACTATCAATCATATGCCAGCCAGACAGGTCCCGCTTGGTGCCAGTACCGTGGCAGCAGTGGTCCGAAATGGAAGCCCTTATTTCTACTCCTGCTGCCTGCGAGGTTCGGTCGGTGATAAAGTTCTTTAATGCACAAAGCATTGCGCCAATTGAAATTCATTGGCAGCTCTGTCAGGTCTATGGGCCGAACATCATGAGTAAGCAGATGGTGCATCGCTGGTGTAGGCAGTTTTCCGAAGGTCGTCAAAGTGTCCATGATGAAGAGTGCAGTGGGCGACCGTCCCTCATCAATGATGATCGTGTTGAGCTGGTGCGCCAGTGCATCATGGAGAACCGTCGCTTCACGATCACGGAGCTGAGCAGCCATTTTCCGCAGATATCGCGATCCTTGTTGCATGAGATTGTTACTAAGCACCTCCTGTTCAAAAAAGTGTGTGCGAGGTGGGTGCCGAAAAACCTGACACCCGAACATAAAATTCAACGTTTAGGAGCAGCACTGACATTTCTGCAACGGTATCACGATGACGGCGACGAGTTCCTCGACAGGATCGTCACGGGTGATGAGACTTGGATTTCGCACTTCACCCCGGAAACCAAGCAGCAGTCAATGCATTGGTGGCATAGTGGATCTCCGGTCAGGACAAAATTCAAACAGACGCTGTCGGTACGGAAAGTGATGTGCACGGTGTTCTGGGACAGGAAGGGCATTCTGCTCATTGACTTCCTTCCAAGAGGTGAAACAGTGAATGCTGACTGTTACTGTGAAACACTGTGAAAATTACGACGTGCCATTCAAAACAAGAGGCGTGGAATGCTTACTGCAGGTGTTGTGCTCCTCCATGACAATGCTCGTCCACATACAGCTCGACGCACAGCACCTGTTTTGACGGAATTTGGCTGGAAGTTGTTTGATCATCCACCCTACAGTCCTGATCTTGCACCCAGCGATTTTCACGTTTTCTTGCACTTCAAGAAATTCCTGTCCTCCGGTGAGCATTTTGTCAACGACGAAGAGCTGAAGACATCTGTCACATGCTGGTTCCATTCACAGGCGGCAGAGTTCTACGACAGAGGGATACAAAAGTTGATCCCACGATACAACAAGTGTCTCAATTCTGATGGTGGCTATGTTGAAAAATAGCTGAAACATTGCTGTACCTGTTGCCAATAAATGTTTTCCTGAAAGTGTGTGTTCTTTTTTTTTTTAAATAGGGAAACTTACTTTCTGGATGTGCCTCGTATTGTGCAGATATAATTACTTATCAAAAATTTGCCAGTTTTCTAGCCTCTCTTGTTTTTATAAATATTGGTTAACACTATTGATACTGGCAATCGACATAGCTTAACAGTGATATCAACTGATGTTGTAAAGCTGCATTCAGACATGGATTTCACTCTTGTTTGGACTAATTGCCTGGTTACTCCCCTCTTCCTCTCCGCAATATTTTCTTCAGCTGTGAGTTAAATGTCAGATAATCCTATGATGAATCCTTGGAACTCAACTTGACAAATACCATCTCGCTATCACCATTTCCACTGAAGCTAGATAACCATGTAATTGATACAGCATTGTTAAATAATCAATTTGAATGAATACTAATGCTGTAGAATTGTTGGAAGTGCCTCAAAAATATCTGTCAGTTCTATTATGAATTATAAGTGGGAAACTATATAAAGGTAAAAAATTAGTACTTTTTTTTAGTTCAGCTATAGGTTTCCATCCCAAAGTAATTCTGTGTGCAATTTTTAATGGGAGCTTGCAGCACTTTTTTCTGTTTATCCATGAGGTCATCATCATTGAGTATTTTAATCTTCGATGCATGTCCATTGTTGATATTTGGATATTCTTTTGTTGTGTCAACAAATGAATGCAGTCGTGTATTAAATGTCATCCTTTTTGTTATTACAGCCAAACTTCATTTAATTTTTAAAACTATTTCTTAAGATTGAAATGAATGTTACAACAGAGCATTACAAATTTATTCTTGAAACTTACTTTCTCACTGGAGTTTTAGTGAAGAGCAATATCGTTATGAAGTTGATCATTGCGTGAATTAATTTCTGTCCAATGGTCACAATTTCAGTAACTTCCTCGACGAAACCTTCTCAGAATTGTTAATTGGTAAATTCAATATTTTGTTATTTATGTGACAAAATAATACACGTTTTAAAAAAACGGACATAAAAAAATAAAATACTAAGTGCGAAACTCAGACAAATTATTAAATCAGTAAAATCGTCTGTCTTTTGTTAGACTCAGCAAGCAAACCTATGTCATTGTGAACATGAAAACAAGTGTCAGAAGCTCTCATTGAAAACTGAACAAGGAATATACATTTTAATGTAAATTGGTAACATCAGATCCAAATTTAGACTGTTATATTATGTCCTATTAAGAGAAAGCAGTTGAAACCATCCATATTTCTTGGCAATTGTCAACAGAAGGAGCAGCTTTGCTTCTATAAGTGAAGTTGTTGGCTATACGTTCACAGTAATGTGCCAATAACTGCTTAAAGCTCCAAATCAGTTTGACCTCGTGAAGAGATAACAAGATTGTTTAGTGTTCGGAGGCAGGCATGCTGGTGATTTACTGATTACACAAATACACATATAAAATATTGAGGTTCTGAATGAATCCAATTTCACTGTAGAAAGAGGGAATATGAAATGTGAAAGGAAATATGATAGAAATATTTGTTTGATTTAGATCAAATTGTAAAATAGTGCAAAATGCTAGCAAAGCCAACAATGTTGGAATTTTAAAGTTGAAGAGAAGTAAAGCCAAGGGCTCTGCATTAAAGATTTATAGCACAAAAGGAACTTTCTTCCTGCATGAGAGGAATCGGGGCAAAATTTACAAATCATTTCTCACCCAACTTCTTACTTCATGGGTAGTTTTTTTCTGAAGGCCTTGAGACTAAAGCAGCCTTTCTTTTGTAACAGATGTGACATGTATACAGTTTTAGAAGCTAATTTTTAAAAATGTAAATAGTTGTTTCGATATTCCATTCTCACCTTATCACTTTATGGTCTTTCTTAGACACATGTGAATTTCCATCTTTATTGCTCTGAAGATTTTTCATTTTATCGTCATTTTTGCGCCGTAACGGATGTGACAATAATGTCACCCATCTCAACACTCAATTCTTTTAAATAATTATATTTTAGAAATCCTTTACTAGTACTTAAAGAATGACATTAACTATATGTGTTAAGTTCCATGACTATTTATTTTAATTTAAAAAATAATGTTTTTTTTTTTTTTTTTTTTTTTCTTTAACGAGTATGACATGGATTGTAACAGATGTGACATGGATTTGTAATGGATGTGATAATTAACACGTAACACAAGTTTTTACTTGGAAAATTAATGCTTCACAAGTATTCTGTGAACACATAAAGCTACCGGTATGAAATATTCAGACTTTTTATTACAAATTAACATTATTATCTTATTTACACACCAAGGTAAATGATTTTCTTTTTAGTATGAGGTATTTGTTGTAAAAGAATGGCTGAAAAGTTTCTGGTGTTCAAACCAGAAATTTGGAAATTGTTAATGAGCTTATGTCTAAACCTCCCTTCAAACTGATCACATAGCTATCCACAGCAGATAGTAGACACCGTGAAGGTACATGGGTGGCAGGAAGGTAAAGTTTCTTGCTTTCAAGATCTCGGCATTAGAATGAGGTGGTGTTGTGTGGTGCTAACCACCATGCTCTGACCACCTTTTACACCTGAGAAAGACTCTCTACTCAATTTGACTGGAGGTAGAGTGGACCTCAAGGCTGTTCTCGTTTGGCAACGAGAAAATCTCACTGCCACCACCTGGCAGCCACGTCTGGGTCTGTGGTTCAAGTACTAGCATGCTGATCTTCCATTTAGACGACCTGGATTTGATCCTCGACCAGGTCCTAATAGATTTTGTGATGGACAAAGTAGAGGGTTTTTCTCGGGGTACACACATTTCCTTCTGTCATTCCACCAACACTCTCCACCTCCTCTCATTTCATCTGTAGTCTGCAATAATTAAAAATAGGCTTGGATGAACCTTGGAGGCAGTACGGATTTCTGTTAATATAGGATGGGCTTGGGGCTCCGTGTCCTTGGGGCTTATCGGGCTACTCAACCAAGGATGGAACCTGGTCCCATCAGGCTGAGGCAGGATGGCTTACATGTCAGCATTGCATTCACGAATGTTATCCAGACAGTGGTGGTGCATCCTATGTGTTCAATAGTTCAAAGAACTAACAAAAAAAAAAAAAACAATTTAATTGTTTAAATAAATTTATTTATAATTTACACTATCATTCTTTATTTCTTGCTCATCTTTATTAAGTTTACTTGCGGCTCTGATGTATTTTTGTTGTATGAAAACTTACGAATCGCAGAGATCAAATACATGCTTACAAGGTTTAATTTCTCCTCTGAACCTTGCCGAGCCAGCTTCTGGACTTGCGTGCTGGGCTAAAGGTAAAGGAGGAATGCTGCAGGGGAAACATGTGCATGTGCTAGTTAAAAGACCAGCACACTGCACCGAGCGTAGTTGTCCAGTGACATAATAGTAAGACAGCCGACATGCTATGGCGGAAACATAAGAATGGTCGTTCATGGTGTTTTAGTCGTAATATATTCATCTGTGAGTGTGAATAGTGTTCAATATATTTTACAAACAAATTTTTCATTTTTAATCATGGAAGATAAGTGTAAAATAAAGAAGCTTGGAAGGCTGTTACCTCAACTCGATTTAAAGCAAACACAAACAAGCCGAAATAAGACATTTTGCAGGGCTTTCAATGTAAAAATATATGAAAGATACAGTTGGATTTGTTGTTGTGAATCTACAAATAAATTATTTTTGTTTCCCGTGCCTGCTATTTGCTAAGGGTAAAGATACGAGTTGGACATGCACTGGTGTGTCAGATTTAAGCCATTTGACAGAAAAAATTAAGCAGCATGAGGAATCTATTGCTCATAAGAATGCTTGCCTAGATTTATCAGTCCTTGGAACAACAGAAATCAAGCAACAGCTTAGCACAGCTTTCAGGCAGAATATTGAAAGACAGAATGATAATGTAAGGAAAAATCGCTATGTTCTTTCAAAGATAATTCATCATCATCATCATCATCATCATCATCATCATCATCATCATCAGGCTGATTTTAAGATAATGGCTGGTAAGCATAAAGTTGAAGTAAATGCTGTTGCTAAGGTTTTCGTAATATATACTACGGCCTTTATGTATAAAAACCCATAGTAAATTCTTTCCTGCGTAACAGAAAGTTGATCTGGAAGGCCTTGTTTAGCTTATGCTAGAATTTGTAGTTTAAACCACTATTTGCATGCATAACAAGAAGTATATACTTCTACTTCTAAGTGTAAACTAAGAAAAATCGTAGTGTGCCCTGTTTGAGACTTTGTTAGCTCATCACAAGCATTTGCACGTTTTAATATGGCAGAATTCATGCAAATTCGCGCAAGAAAAACCTACAAGAAAAGACGAGAACAAACAGAACGTGATTATAAGAAGTTGTATAGGTTTTACAAATAAAAACTGTTATATGATCAGTTTTTGTAATGGACTAGCGAAATGTTGATTTTGAGATAACTGGAATTCTGTCAGTTGATTTTTGTTATTGTTATTTATAATAATATACTTTTAACAAAATAATTTTATGATGCATTTATAATAGGTACATTTAATTTAGCTACGTGAAAAAACTCCGTGTGCGTACAATATTTTAGGTTATATGTAAATTTAATGACTAACATTTTGGGCCTCTCTGATTTATGTCTGATTTTTATTTTACTTTACTTCTCATGTTATTCACTTTCTTCATAATTTGCTTTTCGTCAATTTTTTTCTTACTGTAAACTTTCGACTTAACTTTCATAGCGTAGATGGCTTTTTCTTCATCACTTCTTGCGGCAGGAGTTTGTGACTTGTTTAATAATAATTTTGTCTCAATAATTGCTTTCGCGTAATAGTTTAACAAACAGAAGTTGTTCTCATTCTCTCTCTTCCACACTTCCCACTTCGTCGTAATTGTTCTTTTTTGTTAAACAAACCAGATTTTGAGGACAACAATCAATTTTCCCACCAAGAAATTAACATCAATACATGGAAGGCGAAAACTAAGGAATCTTAGCGGATAAGCCTGAAGTACTGTCGATAATCGATATAATCGAATACTCTTGATAGGTTATACTACTGCCGCATAGTACATACTTCGTAGTGGTAGTGTCAGGTTTATGCATACAAAACGAAGTATATACGTCTACTTCAAGTATCTTCTGCAGTCAAAGCAAAAGGTAATACTACAAATTTATGCATTACACTTAATGATCTACTTTAAAGAACTGTAGTATTTTTTTAATTTTTCAGAAATGAGATATTATTTAAATTGTTGGAAAACTATATAATATCATAAAAGTAGTGAACCCCTTGTCATTTTAGGCATGAACTGCCCTGCATCTAGACCACCTGTCGGACTTGGACAATCATTGCATATATGTGTAGGACGCAGAATAGGTCAAAGCAGGCCTAAGTGCAAAGGCCTGTTCAGGTTCAGTCCTCAGAAAGTCAAGCTAAGCCATAGTCACCACCCGGCATTAAACCTGGGACAAAGTTAACTGGCTACAGTGGAAACAAACACCTCATACTAAAAAAAAAATCATTTATCTTGGTGTGAAAATAAGAACTGAATTTTCAAATCAAGATTTCAGGTATAACTCCCTGTAAAGTTGATTTGAATAATTTCGAGGGAAAAATTGTTCCGGAGCCGGGTATCGAACCCGGGACCAAAGGTCAAATCAACTTTACAGGGAGTTATACCTGAAATCTTGATTTGCATAATACACGTCACTGTTCGTTAACAGAAAACCACAATTTAAGTCACACGGAGTTAGTGTGCACTCGAAGTTGATTGCTTGACGGTTGTCAGCCCACTTTGAGGTCTGTGGATATAGAGGGAAAAATTGGATCGGTGTTGGTTAGAGTTCCCGAGTAGCTCAGTGGTAGAGCGTTGGTACGTTAAACCAAAGGTCCCGAGTTCGATACCCGGCTCCAGAACAATTTTTCCCTCGAAATTATTCAACTGAATTTTCATTTGAAATTTGACCATTGATTTCACAAGTGTCAAGACATTACAAGTGTTGATGAAATGACAGTTGTTAAACATTTTAAACTCATAAAGCTTTCTTGATCATAGCTTGCTTGTATATATTTTTGTCTGTATATTTGTCATCAAATTATTATGTATATTTTATGCATCATCTGTTAATAGTGGTTGTGTTACATTCCTGTTTTCTGGATACTCACCTCAACTAAATATTTACCACTACACACTACAAGTCCACACCTGTGGAATAATGGCTAGAGCGTCTGGCTGTGTAACCAGATGGCCCGGGTTCGATTCCCGGTCGGGGCAAATTATCTGGTTGAGGTTTTTTCCAGGGTTTTCCCTCAACCCAATATGAGCAAATGCTGGGTAACTTTTGGTGCTGGACCCCGGACTCATTTCACCGCCATTATCACCTTCATCTCATTCAGACGCTAAATAACCTAAGATGTTGATAAAGCGTCGTAAAATAACCTATACTACACACTACTACTTATATCCTATACAGGGTGTTTCAAAAGTGATGGTAAAAAATTTAGGGATGAGAAGTAAAAACGAAGAGAAGCAAAACAGTTGCATAAATATGGGTCTGCAAATGAACTATTTATGAAATAATGTTTCCTCTTTGTCCAAAATATAATTAAAAATTTAATTTTCTTTAACCAGTATAGTCCCCATGCTACCATCCATACCAGTCTGGCCACTACATTTGAGGCTTTCCATGGAATACCTGAACATCTTTTACAAAATGTTGATCTTATCCTATTGATATACTTACTTGGGGTAAGTTGGAAAGTAGTCATGTAACTTTTAATAACACTGAACTAAGAAACTTCATTCCATACACTCCAGAAAACTGATTTGACACTTTCAGAAGAAGAAAGTAAAGCTTCATTATGGCTTTGGAATATATCATACTTACTTACTTACTTACTTACTGGCTTTTAAGGAACCCGGAGGTTCATTGCCACCCTCACATAAGCCCACCATTGGTCCCTATCCTGAGCAAGATTAATCCAGTCTCTATCATCATATCTCACCTCCCTCAAATCCATTTTAATATTATCTTCCCATCTACATCTCGGCCTCTCTAAAGGTCTTTTTCCCTCTGGCCTCCCAACTAACACTCTATATGCATTTCTGGATTCGCCCATATGTGCTACATGCCCTGCCCATCTCAAACGTCTGGATTTAATGTTCCTAATTATGTCAGGTGAAGAATACAATGCTTGCAGTTCTGTGTTGTGTAACTTTTGGAATATATCATACCCCCTTGCAAAGTCTTAGAGAATTAACACCACCAGTGAGTGGCACAGATATGAGTGCTATAATTCTTGAAATAGTATGATTACGTCTGATCAGAATGGCTGAGTTGAAATCCCTTCAGAGTCAGGAAGATTTTTCGAGAAAGCTGTCTTCTCCCCCTTTCTCCCAACTGGTGATATTTATACTGGCCATTCTCACCTGCATAAAGACTGAGCTATTCTAGCAATCATCTTGATCTATTATCCTGTCGTTATGGGTAATTACTTTCGTCTGACATGTGTACTCTCCTCAAAAGTAGAATTCTTCACACTCCAAAGCTAGTAGAGTCCAGGATGGTTGTAGGCCTAGTTGACTATATCTGGAAAAACTGCATCCAACTTGTTTTATTTTTCAGCTTGTTCAACTTTCGCCACTTCAACATTTCAGAATATCATGTATAATTTAAAAGGAACACTAAATAATATATTGTCAATTCACAGAACCTCGTGGAGCAGAATGACGCATCAGAATATCTTTTCATCAAACATCAAATGAACTTCAGCTACATAATGAAGGATTTTGTCAGATCGTATGATTTTGTGGTGAGTGTGGACGATGTCAACCTCATGCTTTTATCAATTACATTTATCCATTATCTCACCATCATGTCAGAATCATGAGATATCTTCTAGGGTGATCACTTTTGTACTGAGTTGAGATCTTGTAGCACTCATGTGGCAGAGACCTTGCACATTTCGAAGCCCTGTTATAGAACTCATAATGTTACAATATATTTATATGTTATTCCTTCATCATTCAGCACCTCTTGTCTTCCATCCATTTTCCAGACACTGCTGCTGATATTTCTTTGTGAAAAGACACAAGATTTCCACAACATTTCGTATGGATAAGCTATTATCCTGCCACATTCAGATGCTTGCAACAGTTTGGCAAACATTGTGCACATTCACTTAAATGTACACGCAAATCTGCATGAAAATATTGCAAGAAACAGCGACATTTACATGCAAAGTGCCCCCATTTTGAAATTCAGTATCCATACACAGGCTTTTAAAATCCACATGCTTTATCAAAATGTGTAATTTGAAAGTCGTGATATGCCAAGTAATAGGATTTTTACCGAAAAAATAACATTGCTTATTTTGCACCACATGAAGGTAAGTTTTTGTCAATTGCTGGCATTTGAGAGTGGTAATAAAATGTATTTAAATGGTGTTTGCTGATGGCTGGTGGCAGATTCTTTAGCGAAAAAGGGCACAGTGATCCAACAAATTACAAATTCATGTTTATCATTTCAGTCCTCAGAACTAATAATTAAGAAAATCATCCAACAAGAAATACTGATTATTTGGCAAGATCTTTGCAATTTAGAGCATTGTATAGCCCAGTTATGAGTATTTCCATAATTCTTAAAAACTTCGTTTCCCTAAAAGGAATATTTATTAGGACTGTTTCTTGATTAATTGCGACTAACCAATGTTCAAGCTGATCACAGATTCTGCGAGGTGAAAGGAAAAAGTTGGAAATTCTTTGTGAAACATTATTGGAAAAACTGTAAAACAGAATAGCAGAGTCTCCAGTAGTGAAACATATGTACCTATGTTTCAGCAGCAAACATTTAACAAATATGTAACAGATTCTGACACAACATCAGAACAGGAAATTCAAGAATCACTGCAGAAACTTATGGGTTGAGTTAACGAAAACAGGATGTATTGTATGTTAAATTCTGATACAGTACAGTAAGAGTTCAGAATCTTGAAGACGAACATATTAAATATACAACGCAAATCAAGCTTTCAGGTATAACTCCCTGTAAAGTTAATTTGAATAATTTCGAGGGAAAAATTGTTCCGGGGCCAGGTATCGAACCCGGGACCTTTGATTTAACGTACCAACGCTCTACCAACTGAGCTATCCGGGAACTCTACCAGACACCGATCCAATTTTTCCCTCTATATCCACAGACCTCAAAGTGGGCTCACAACCATCAAGCAACCAACATTGAGTGCACACTAACTCTGTGTGACTTAAATTGTAGCTTTCGAAATTATTCAAATCAACTTTACAGGGAGTTATACCTGAAAGCTTGATTTGCATAATACACGTCACTGTTCGTTAACAGAAAGCCACAATTTAAGTCACACAGAGTTAGTGTGCACTCAACGTTGGTTGCTTAACAGCTCTCAGCCCACTTTGAGGTGTGTGGATATAGAGGGAAAAATTAGATCGGTGTCTGGTAGAGTTCCTGGGTAGCTCAGTTGGTAGAGTGTTGGTACGTTAAACCAAAGGTCCTGGGTTCGATACCTGGCCCCGGAACAATTTTTCCCTCGAAATTATTCAAATTAACTTTACAGGGAGTTATACCTGAAAGCTTGATTTGCGTTGTATATTTAATATGTTCGTCTTCAAGATTCTGAACTCTTACTGTACTGTATCAGAATTTAACATACAGTACATCCTGTTTTTGTTAACTCAACCCATAAGTTTCTGCAGAGATTCTTGAATTTCCTGTTCTGATGCTGTGTCAGAATCTGTTACATATTTGTTAAATGTTTGCTGCTGAAACATAAGTACATATGTTTCACTACTGGAGACTCTGCTATTCTGTTTTACAGTTTTTCCAATAATGTTTCACAAAGAATTTCCAACTTTTTCCTTTCACCTCGCAGAATCTGTGATCAGCTTGAACATTGGTTAGTCGCAATTAATCAAGAAACAGTCCTAATAAATATAATTTTCAAGAACCTTCAAGCCAAGGAAGAAAAGCCTGACCTTGCAATTGAAGGTAATTTTATTATTAAAGAAGCATTCACAAATAAAGTGTTTGTTATAACAATCCTAACATCCTGTATGTTTTAGAAAACGGCTTGAAAATTTGCAGTGAAGCAGTTTGTGAATCCATTGAGTCAGTAATAGGCAGTCATCTATATAACTGTAACATTAAATATGACAGTCTTTTTCAAGAAATCTTGTAGTTGTAGGCATAGGGTAGGAAGTTTCCTACTCTATCCTGGAGTCAGTGGCAGAGCCAGACTACTCCTCCCATAATGGTACTGAGACCTTATTACAGCGAGGTCTAATCTTAAATCTTTCTAGCATTGTATAACAACTTGGCTTTACAATATTATGTATGTATGCAGCATGTAGCCTACTCCTGTCGAATAGCACCAAGGAGGCAGCCAGGCTTAACGTCCCCATCCGACAGACGAATCACTAGCAGGATGAAAAATATATATATTTTTTCCTATTGAATGAATACTCATAATGTACACATAGCTATTATTATCGTTTAAAATTAATGGTATGAATGAAAGTAGTTGGTAAGAGCTGTTACAATAATTTTGTTCGATAAGGTAATTAGTTAGATTTATAAGAACTGTTTGTAATGGCTAGGTTAAAAGCCCTAAAGAATCAACAGTGTTCAGTAGTAACATTCTCGAGAAGTCGAGATAATTTGCTTTTAAAAATTACAGTTGATTATTTTTAACTCACATTGAATGTCCCCATACATCTTTTCTGGTTCATAAACAACTTTGTGTAGTTATTGTTAATACGAAACAGCTATGACAAATATGTTAGGTTACAATGGAAGTCGTCCATCATTGTGGATTAATGGTTAGCATGCCTGACTATGAAATGAGCAGGCCCGGGTTCAAATCCTGGTCGGGACAAGTTATCTCATTGAGGTTTTTTCCAAAGTTTTTCCTCAACCAATAGAAGCAGAATTGCAGGGTAACTTTTGGCGTTGGACCTCTGACTTATTTCGCTGTCATAATTACACTTCCCCTCTTTCATCATCATCTCTGTTTCCCATATGTTGTGCTTGCTTTAATGTAGAGTTGGCTCTGAGCCACCACCAAACTTGGACCCTGTGGTGTGTGGCCATTAGTTGCTGGTGGTAGTGCTATGTACTATGGGCTCTTCACTATGCCCGTAATAGCTCGTGGTACCAGGGTTAAGGAACTGCGGTGGTGCTTATGCGAAAAGGTAAAAGGATTCTGTAGGCTATAGCAGAGTTCAGAGGTAGTCCACAGGGAAATCTGTAGACGGGGTGAGGGAGCCTTAGGACATGCACACCATTCCATTCTGGATAGTACAATGGGCCCACTCAAGTGGCCTACATGCAAGGGCAGTCCCCATCCCTTGCCTTTCCCATCGAGGGGGATTAATAGTAGAAGACTGTTGTTAGGACTAAGTCAGAATTAATCTCACACCGTATATATTAATGCAACAATATGTTTCCTTAGTTGTGAGGCTGTCAGCAGTTCACACTGTAGTCAAAATGTTAAATGAGTACTTTCTTATAAGATTTTACATAAAAGTTGGAATTGGTGCATTTTACAGACTCCAACTTTGATTCCACTCAGTATTGCTTTCAATTCCGACACAGCTTTGAAGTCATGGGTACTTTTTATTGGGGAATCAACCATATTATAGCAAACTGGTTAGTTATTTATTATTTTTATTTTTAATGTACCGAAGTACATATGATATTTCCATGCAGATATTCTGCGTCATCATACGATGAAAGAGTAATGGAACGGAGAAAAATTCTCTCCGGCGCCGGGATTTGAACCCGGGTTTTCAGCTCTACGTGCTGATGCTTTATCCACTAAGCCACACCGGATACAACTCCGACGCCGGTTAGAATCGTCTCAGATTAAGCTCCAACTCTTGGGTTCCCTCTAGTGGCCGCCCTCTGCACTACGTCATAGATGTCTATGAACGCAAGACCGAAGTCCACACATGTGCTGAGGTGCACTCGATATGAGTGACTAGTTGGCCAGGATCCGACGGAATCTGAGACGATTCTAACTGGCGTCGGAGTTGTATCCAGTGTGGCTTAGTGGATAAAGCATCAGCACGTAGAGCTGAAAACCCGGGTTCAAATCCCGGCGCCGGAGAGAATTTTTCTCCGTTCCATTACTCTGTCATTGTATGGTTAGTTATTGCATAGAATTGTATGTCCATTAACCAGAATGACTACTCGCAAGAGAAAGCTGCCAAGACAAGACACAAAATTTTAATGTTACCCATTTCAAATTGTAGGATAAGAGTAGTAAGAGTAGATTCAAACATATAAATAAAAGAGTGTCAGTATAATAATGTAAACAATTGTTGAATAGAAAAAAAAATGAAATCTCGAAGATTCGAACAGAAGCCCACGTTCATACTAGTCTGCATTATACAGGGTGATTCAGTAAAAATGTGCAGAAATTGAACAGGGAATAGGGAATGCTCTACAGGATATTTTGAGAAAGGGAACTTCAGGTCTGCGAAAGGAGATTAAGAAGATATGATATGTCTATCACTATCACTTACTATTTTCCTTATTTTGTACATTTATTATTTACATTTAAAAACGATTTTCATAACATTTACAAGTCTGAGTTAATTACTATTTTGTACCTCACAACAGGTACTCAAAATGATGGCCACTAACGTTAAATTTGTTATTTATATTTATTATTGTTTACATGTAGGCAGTCCGTTATGTTTCATTTGTTGACCTATCATCCACAAGGTGGTTCTGTCCGTCGTATTTATATTGTCACATTACAAAATATGCTATGAGTTAACTACAGACCCTTTCACATTTCATACCATTCGAAGAGTTAATCACAGGATGTACAGTACATATGTAATAAGCTAAAATAATTAGGTTATTACTTTAATTATGAAAAATATTTTCCGTGAATTTTGTAGTCACTCTGTACATTTCTAGAACCTTTGTTGTATTGCAGCCAGACATGCTTTCTTCTGCTACTTTCACCGTGTCTTGTGTTTAGTTGCAAAGTACAACAATATTTACTGTGTATACATTAAATATTATTAATTTTTTTGTACATTATTTTTGTTCCAGGGGTTTTGGCAAGCAAGGCTATCAGTGTCAAGGTACGTTTACAATTTCCTGCTATAATTTTCCTTACTTGGAATAGTTACAAAGCATTAATTTTTTCTAGACAAGGACTTGCAAAATATATTAATACCACAGTCTAGTACGAGGGGGATCCAGGAAATAACGACCGTTTGCGCATACCCGCCGCGCAGCTGACTCTCCTTCCTTGTTTGAAGGTCAACTGGCTTCCTTAACATGTGTTCTCATAATGTTGTAAGTACTGGTTGCAACAAGTCGCCATTGTGCATTTTGTGTTACTTCAAAATGAACGACGTGATTGATAATCCTGCCGACTGTGAGGTGAGGAGTGTGATTCGATTTTTGAATGCCCGACATTTGAAACCTGCAGAAATTTACCGGCAATTGAAAGAAGAGGAGAGGAGTTGCTTTCGAGAGGAGTTGTGCTCCTTCACGACAACGCCCGCCCGCACACTGCTGCTTCAACTGCTGGAACAATTCGGTTGGGAAATCTTTGATCATCCACCCTATAGTCCAGACCTTGCTCCTAGCGATTTTCACCTTTTCACTAAGCTGAAAGACTTTCTGGATGGTACGCGTTTTGGAAGTGATGAAGAGTTGAAGAAGACAGTGAACACCTGGCTTAATGAACTGGCGGCAGGGGAGTATAACACGGGAATTCTAAAGCTAGTGAACAGATACGACAAATGTTTAAATGTAGGTGGTGATTATGTAGAGAAGTAAAGGAAGCTTCAGTTATGTAAAAGACTTCGTTTTTTCAAATAAATATATATTTTTTTAATTATTACAACAAAACGGTCGTTATTTCCTGGATCCCCCTCGTATATACAGTCGCGAAGCTCAATATGTAGTAAATATGTAAACATTAGATAGTTGCTCACCACTAGGATTGCTAATATCGCCTCATTACAGGCAATGCAAAATAGCACCGTCACAGTCTATTGTTTCTAGCACTCTCAAAACTCAAGCTTCGTGACTGTTTATAGTAGACTGTGTTAATACCATATTTACTCGAATATTAAACCCACCTTTTTTTCTCTTTTTTTGTGCAAAAAAGTATGTAGGATCTTATATCCACATATGTAAAAAAACAGTAAGGAAATAGTTTTTTTAAGTTAGGTAACAGTCAGCCTAAATATATAAATTAGTTTAAAAATGCCAATAAATTTTCTCTACAAAGTGAATCACATTCAATTTAAATGACACAGAATAACTCGCTTGTTGCTCATACACCTGTCACTGATCTCTTTCTTTGAATGACTGACTTTGTAAGTATGGTATGCAAAACCAATGCCATCAGTAGAAGAAGAAAGGGAATTTGTCTCTTTGTCTGTGCTGTGACAGTGAAAGAACTAACGGGTCATAGAATACAGTAGGAAGTTTGAGGATAAATAGACAAAGAGAGATGTAATAAGTGATTGAAAGAATTTTAGTTGTGTCCTTCAAATTTGCAGAAATTTCATCTGAACAAATGTAATTTTTCGTTCTGAAAGATAATTTTGAAATGTTACATTTGTTCGGACCAAATTTCTTATTATAGATTTATTAATTTGTCCTACAGAATAATATCTGTAATATTGACAATTAATATTTAAGGAGAAAAATTCGCTCCGGCACAGGGGATCGAACCCGGGTCCTTGTTTCTACGTACCAAGCGGTCTGACCACTGAGCTACGCCGAATTCAATCCACAGCACCGGACCGAATCCTCCTCCTTCAATGTTTCCCTTTGTGGCCTGACTCCAAGTTAGGCATATATGTTGACGTATATGTCCACGTAACTGCGGAATCCCGGCCAAACAAGTCACTCAGCTGAGTGCGCTCCTAGTATAATGGCAGTTGACATTGGACATATACGTCAACATATATGCCGAACTTGGAGTCAGGCCACAAAGGGAAACGTTGAAGGAGGAGGATTCGGTCCGGTGCTGTGGATTGAATTCAGCGTAGCTCAGTGGTCAGAGCGCTTGGTACGTAGAACCAAGGACCCGAGTTCGATCCCCAGCGCCGGAGCGAATTTTTCTCCTCAAATATTAATTGTCAAATTTCTTATGCCTGACTCGAGGCTACAAGGCAACAACCCTACCACTAGTCTTGCTCTGTGGATGGCTGGTAACCAACCTAGGTAATCTTCATTACTCGAAAGAGTCTAAAGAAAGTAAACCAGACAGACACAATATCAGCAATAGAGGAAGAATAGAAAGGTAGAGACTTCCAAGATTAGTTTCAGTATATAGCCTAAGAGGAGATCAAGGAAGACCAAGACATCAATGGAGGGATCAAGGCTATCTTTCTTAGATTATCATCTAAAACAAAGAAATTTATGGTGATTACGAACTAAAATTCTTTCTATAATTTATCATAACACACTGTTTTCTTAAATTGACTGAGCATATTGGGAATTTCCCAAAACACTATGAAATGTATCATTTAAAACAATTTTTATCTCGGAAAGGAAGCAAAAACGAGGAAAATTGTATTACATTTTTTATTTGAAATATCTCAAAGAATAACCCTCCCTAAATTAATGACAATACTTACAGTTCATCAGCAGGCATGATTTTGATGTCAATATTATTTATTAATTTATTTATGTATTTAATCTGACAGGATTAAGGCCATAAGGTCTTCTCTTCCATCCTATCAGATAGCACATACGAGGCCTGTCTAAAAAGTATCCGACCTTAATTTTTCCCGCGTAAAGTTGTGATTCTAAGGCGGCGCCACTGTGCATGGTGGAAGGAGGAACTGTAATACGCATGCTTGAATTTTTTCACCGCATTCGCTTGTGCCAGTCACTGGCTGGTGGTCGCCAAGTAAGGTGCTGTTCTAGGTGTTTGTCGGATTTAGTTTTCTCGCAAGATGACTGAACGAATTGAGCAAAGATACTGCATCAAATTTTGTCAAAAGCTTGGTGATTCTCAAAGTCAAACAATTCGTAAGATTCAGCAGGTGTTTGGGGAAGATGCGATGGGTGTAACACAAATTAAGGAGTGGTTCAACCGATTCAAAGATGGCCGCACATCAGCGGAGAGTGAGCAGCGTTGTGGCAGGCCCCAAACTGCTCGGAGTGCAGCTGTTGTTGAGAGGGTGCGAAATTTGGTGATGGCAGATCGTCGTTTGACCGTGCGGGAGATTGCCGAAGAGGTTGGAGTGAGTAAAGATTCTGCACATGCAATTTTGCGTGATGATTTGAACATGAACCGAGTGGCTGCGAAATTCTTGCCCAAGTTGTTGTCCCCGGAACAAAAGGACCTCCGTCGTGACATTGCACAGGACCTTCTGGACACTGCCAACACTGATCCTGGGTTTCTGAACACCGTGATAACTGGAGATGAGTCATGGGTGTACGGGTACAACCCAGGAACAAAAAGACAGTCGTCGCAATGGAAGCATCCCGAGTCTCCAAGGCCGAAGAAAGCGCGGCAGGTGCGAAGCAAAATCAAGGTGATGCTGACTGTTTTCTTTGATGTCCGTGGAATTGTGCATCACGAATACGCACCGGAAGGACAAATGGTGACAAAGGAGTACTATCACGATGTTCTCCGGCGACTCCGTGATGCAGTTCGGCGCAAAAGACCAGACATGTGGACGGCGAACAACTGGCACTTGCATCACGACAACGCCCCCGCACATTCATCCCAATTGATACACACTTTCTTGGCCAAACATGGAATTACAACCGTTCACCAACCTCCCTACTCTCCAGACCTGGCTCCTTGCGACTTCTGGTTGTTTCCAAAATTGAAGACACCACTGAAAGGATCCCATTTTGAGAGTAGAGAAGAGATAATGCGGAATGCGACGACGGAGCTGAACACCATTCCAAAAGAAGACTTCCAGAGGTGTTTCCGGCAGTGGAAGGATCGGTGGGCTAAGTGTGTGCAAGCACAAGGGGCCTACTTTGAAGGGGATTAGGGTCCCAACCCCGTCAGGTATTTGAAATATTTTTTCTGGCTAAAGGTCGGATACTTTTAGACAGACCTCGTGTAAATACAAAAAAAAAAAAAAAAAAAAAAAGAAATACAAACACTGATGAAAATAATACAAATTAAATTAAAGCCCTACAGAGAGTCAACAGGGTCAAAAGAACACTATAGAACTCTCATCGAGCTAATATAAGAAAAAAAAAGAAAGAAAAACAGAGATACCAATGATGATAGTGATAATAGGTTATAATAATAATAATAATAATAACAACAACAATAAATACATTACATATTGTCAACTCTACAACAGCATAGTTACAATATTTATTATATGTCATGGGTTAAGCCGAAGTTGCGCAACCTGACAGGTGATCAACAAGCAATTCCATGAACTAGCATATTAGCATACAGTTTAATTTTTTTGTCAATACTTGTTAAATAACTAATCACAGCTATAAATCTGCATACATAAGATCAATTACACGGTATAGTAATTGTAGGCATTTTAGTGTCACATTGTATTTTTTCACTGCAGGGTGGTCTCGTGATTGTGCTGTAATTATATATTTTGTTCATATGAGTTTTTATTCGTAAGTTGAACAGAGATTACTTTATTTTTATGGTGTACTGGTAATTTGCTGGGAAATAAACTGTGATGTGTTCATGATCCAGTGAATGATCAGTATTAAACTAGTTAAATGTGTCCGTTATCATGCCATTCAGGCGTACAGGAGGCAGGGAATTAGATAATTAGATCTCCCATGTTCTCTAGACTAGAAAGTGATGAGGTCAACACTATGCTCTTGTCACGTTATAGTCAATTGAAAAATCCTGCCTTCACCTGCAGTTTTCCTGTCAAGTTTGCAGGTCTACCAACAAAGCCTATCCAGCTTTATGATCGGTGTTAGTTGTCACAATTTTACTAAATGCAGGTTGATCATATATAAATAAGACATTGTGTGAAATTTATTTTGTAACAGTCTTTATTTATCCTCCTCTCCACCATTTTTGTAATGACTGTTTCTAAATTAATATTGTATACTTCGTGTTAGGAATTTGAATCAAAATATTTTCGGAACTATAGACACATTATCTGTGAAAGTTTTGTGTGTTTAAACACTTTGAATCATCTTCATGTTCTCTGTCTTGTTTCAGTATGTACTTGTGTTGTCCACAAGCGTTGTCACCAGTCTGTGGTCACCAAATGTCCTGGCATGAAGGATGCAACACAGGATGAAGTAAGTGTTGAATGAAAAAATATACTGTGTGTAACACAGTTTACTATACTTAGGTATTTTAACATAGGAAATCGTTTATTTGTAAATAATATCTCTCCTGTATGTTTAACAGGAAAATATTAATAATAAAGATTCAACATGGAGGAAAATATTATAAGCAAAATGTTAAGGGACTAAAAATAGATCAGAAACCAGTAACAAAATATAACATGACTTTCCTGAGCATGAGTACAGGTTGTTATTCACGCCATTATTCAACTAGTAATAGAGACATTTTAGTTTTGTGGTTGTAGTTACATTACATTTCAGTGTTAAAATTACTTCATTAATATATAAAATTCATGTTACAAATTACGATTACAGTGAAATATCTCATTTACAGACATCGAAAGGACGTAACAATATGTCCGCATCTGGGAGGTGTCCTTTATTGAGAGGGATGCTCCCCAATCTGACAGTAAATTTATGATATGCATTATGTATCCCTTCATGCTTTAAATGAAATGTATTACTGTAGTTTAATTCTAAATACAGTATACTGTACTACAGTAAATTCTTTGCAACTTTGAACTACAGTAGATAAGACCGAAAAAGGAAAATACAGTACTGTGCCACGCAGGTCTACAATTATGCAGTACTGTAATTTACAGTTTTAAACTTAATCTTTACGTTCAGGTGCCATGTCTCTCGAAACAGAACAACTAAGAGAAGTGAAGAGAATAATCCTACTAACACAATCATGTGTCGAATACAATTTCACGATCGCAAAAACCTTGGACCCATCAGACAGGTTAAATTTATGACTTTGTTTATCCACCCGCTTCCAGCTAACAAGGGGTAGCCAGCTGAGCTAGTGGTAGCCCATGAGAGCCTTATTGTCGTCTTTCATGTTAAGGAATTTCTGTACAGTTCTCAAAACTAAATTTTCCATTTTTGTAACACATTAGATCTTGAAATCCAAGTTCTGTCCGCAGTCAGGAGGTAAAGCAAGCTTTAGGACTGTGAAACAGCTGCCCGTGTCCTTGTCTGAGGTGTCTGTAAACGAGAGTTAAATTTATCATTATTTCTATATTATTTCAGTTGGGACATAAAAATCTGTCCGTATGTGAGGAGTGTCCGTATCTTGGGGGTGTCCATAAGGAGAGGTAGAGGTCCAAACAGGCAGGGTAATACCTCTTAACATTGTTTCTCCACTTCCGTTCGTCACTTCCACACCAAATCAAAACCATTTTCCCATCTTCTTCATTCCCTGTTATGTTAGGCGGAACATGTTTATAATGGCAAACTGCTGGATTTAATGCATTATTCTTCCGGTTTCCAATACAACTGAGCAATGATCTTCTGATTTTGACCATGGTTAAGTTTTCTGCATACTTTCAATGTACAACAAAATACAATTCCTGACTACCCAAGGAAAAGTGCAGTTGTTTTCTATCGATTACTCACAGGGCAGGACTGTTTGTCAAAACACTTGAACGAAATTGGAATTATTTCGTCACCACTTTGTCCATTGTACAGTTTTCAGGAAGAAATTAATCGGAATCATCTGCAGTAATGTCCAGCCCTTTCCTCTAAATCCACTGTATGTGAGAAATATTGGAGAGCAAGAGAGTTAATGGTTTCATTGCCAAGACCTCAGCATTATTTAACAAGAACATATTCATGAGATGAACCTTCAGCATTCCAGTGAATAACATTAAGTTGAGAAGAGCTAGTTTTTGCTCTAAGAACAACATTGGTCTTTGGTTTCTTCCGAGGTTTTCCACAGCCGTGGGACTGAAGCCGGATGGTCTATGGCGAGTCCTTGGCATCAACTCCTTTGATTAGATTACCCCCCTTTAATTTGATTACCTGGTTGGGTTTTTCCGAGGTTTTCCCCAAACCAAAAGGCAAATGCCAGGTAATATTTTGTCGAATCCTCGGACCTCACCTCATCTCACTACATCTCGCTAAAATATTGTAAAAAATTGCACAAAATTGTAAAAATTGTAGAAAATTACTAAATTGTAAAACTATAAAAATTTGTAAAAATTGTAATTGTAATATTGTAAAATTTTGACTTGTTCCACATCTTAAAGCTTCATTGCTCATGTAAGATCTGTGGAATAAAATAAATGAATGAATGAATGAATTTTCTTCATATTGCTAAGCTACAGTAGGTTTGTCTATAACTATTGCTCAGTTATTAGCACGTGTATCTTTAGGGCTGCTATGACAGCCCCCACTATACAAAACTGTTATGGATGATATTTCCAGGTGTTAATGTCACATGGGTTGCATGTGACATGCTCGTTTCTCAGAATAGTTTTGTAAACAATAAAAGGCCTGATGGCTTTAACTTTACCAGAGTAAATAAATAAATAAATATAAGAGTGGTGTGTGCGTGCACTTTTTTTTTTTCTTAATAAATGAAAATAAGAAGTATATATTTTAAAACATAATGTTTTTGAAATAGCTGGCACATTCACTGTGGTGTTGCTTTCTAGCAACTGAACCAAGGCATCCAGCAAGTTCAGCGGTTCAATGTGAACATACCACATCGCTTTACGGTGCACAACTACAAGAGGTTCACATTCTGCGACCACTGTGGATCTCTCCTGTATGGATTGTTCCGTCAAGGACTACAGTGTGAAGGTATGTGCATGTCAAGTGGTGTCACTTATAATCATTGTGATGAGTAGCAGGGCTTGCAAAGAGGGTGTTTCAGTATTTTTTTTTTTCACTTTTTTTAGATATGAGGAAGGTAAGAGGGTATTCCTATATCATTCTTAACTTTTTTAAGATATAGGAAGAGTTTTTCTTGGGTCATATTCATGTAAAATTTCACATCAATAAATTTAAGAATGCAGTTATATTGTCAGACTCCAAAGCAGCTATTCTATCAATCGTCTCTAAACACACACCTTCATCTCAAACAGCAGAAATAACTAAAATGCTCTCTCAATTAATATCACTCAATAAAAGAATTGTATTCCAATGGATACCATCCCATTGTGGAATCCTGGGAAATGAGAATGCGAATGCACTAGCAAAGAAGGGCAGCACTGCTACTTACAGACCTGGTACTAAATATACATATTACTCTGTGAAAACATTTATTAAATCTACATACTTAGACTTCAACAAATAAAATTTGATAGCACAATCTCAAGGGAAAAAATGGAACTCTCTGCATCATAATCCACAGTTAATTCCCGATTTACCACGAAAATCGTCTGTAGCTGCATTTAGATTGGCAACAGGTCATGATTGTTTGGCCAAACACCTGCATAGAATTGGAATATATCAGTCCCCTAACTGCCCATTGTGCAACTCAAACCAAGAAATGGATTCGGAACACCTCAAAATCTGTGCTTCAGTGGCTGACGATGATAATATCTTTGAAAAATATTGGAGTGCAAGAGATCAAATGACTTTATTGTCAAACGCCTGGCATTAGAAAACAACAACAACATATTCATGTTAAAAGTAGCTAGTGCATTTTCTGAATTTTATTGGGATTGAACATTAATCTATCAATCTATGTAATTCGTATTTACCTTTAAAATGCATTTCAACCACACAGGCCTACCTTCTGTTTTTAAAATCCATACTCAACTACCTTGATACATTTAATGCTCTGTTTCGGATTCTGACATCCATTCCGGTGAAGTATGGAAGTCAATAATGGCTTAATTATTTATTGCATGTTTGAATGTGACCCCTTATGCAAGTGTATTTAGATGTCTGCATATCTTATTGAGAACTTCTGCTTCTTGGAAGTTACTTTCCCATAACAGAGAGAGAGAGAGAGTGTATGCGTGCATGTGTGGATCTGTCCAGAAAAGCCCAATTGAAATTGTTATGATTTAATTATTTAAATTTACTAGATTTTTGTACACAACGCAAGTTTACGTAAATGAAACAAAATATTTATCTTCCAGTAACTGCTCTTTATCTTCACTGTTTTAGGAAAGAGTAATAATTATAATTAATTATTAATATATGTTATTAGACAGTAATCTGTGATACCTTTCCTAATGTTATACATATTTCAGTTTGCAGCTTGAATGTACATAAGCGATGTCAGAAGAATGTGGCCAATAACTGTGGTATAAATACAAAGGATCTGGCTCAGCTCTTGGCAACCATGGGAATCTCAATAGACAAACAGGTTCCAGGAACCCGGAAGACTAATAAGGTAAGTGTCCATACTTAAACAACTGACTGCACAAGCTTACCTTCTGTATTTAAAATTCGTACCAACTGAACTATTTCAGTACATTTTAATGATTTGAAAGAACATCTGCACTTCTACACAAATTATCAAAATTTCTGTCAGAAATAAAAACTATGGTATTTCTTAGAAAATACTCAGTTTTATTAAAATTTACATCAACAAGTGCGCTATAATCTGTACACAGCTAATGTGTTTCTAGGGGGTCACTGACTAAATGCTGGGCTTTAGTAATGATGGTTCTTGTTTCTGTGGTATGAGAATAAAGGTTGAATAGAATTAATTTGGCTGAAGTTGAATTTTTCCGGATAGCCAAAGAATGGCCTAGGATTATTTATTGAATGTAGGGCTTTTGAACTTTCATTTAGCACAGAATTATTAAAATTAAAAATGAGAGCTATATTGAAGGATGGGTAGAGCACTGGGATTTGAACCCAGGTCTTCAGCTCTACGTGCTGATGCTCTGTCCACTGAGCCACACCGGAATCCCATCCCGATGCCGGATTGAATCCTCTCAGTTTAAGCTCCACTGCCTCTTAGGTTCCCTTCTTCATCATATAATGACGCAGAATTTGTGCGTGAAAATATCATATGTACTTCGGTACATCGTAATAAAATATGAGAGCTATACTGGGTGTTCATTTCAAAGTGTGTCATGACGTCACTGTTGTTGGGTCACTGATTTGAAACGAGTTTCAGCTTATATGTTAGAGAAGTTGCCTGTTATTTAAGGCATTCTTCAATCTGAACTTGAGAACGTGTACGGTATAACTTGAACGTCGTAGCAACAGATGGCGGTCTGTACGGTCTGTGTGCTACCATAACCTCTTTCAAACTGTGTTTTGCGCCGGCAAGTCGTATGCAGGGTATTTGTTATCATCGGTTGCGTACGGTAACATTCCACAACACAAATCAAATGCTCCGTGTCCATGTTGACCGTCAAAGTTAATGTCAACAAATATGTAAGTAATCGTCTTAACCCTCTACCCATATCCCGACAGTAAGTATTTCCAAACAGTTCACATTCCTGCCACTACCGGTGTTACCGTACGTATCAGTACATACTCTTCAGAATGAATGCCGTACTTGCTAGGCAACTTCTCTGCCTCTTAGGTTATACACCTGAGCTGCGGAAGTGTAGGAAGATTGAATTCTCTAGGCTCATCGGCTAGCCACATGACGGCATACAGCGAGCCATGACACATTTTGAACGGAACACCCAGTATTGTTAAACTCTTACCATTAATTGTGAGAGGTCACCAGTGTAGCTCAGTCGGCTAAGGCGCTTGCCTGCCGATCCAGAGTTGCGTTTGGGCACGAGTTTGATTCCCGCCTGGGCTGATTACCTGGTTGGGTTTTTTTCGAGGTTTTCCCCAATCATAAGACAAATGTCAGGTAATCTATGGCGAATCCTCGCCCTCATCTCGCCAAATATCATCTCACTTTCACCAATCCCATCGACGCTAAATAACCTCGTCGTTAAATAACCAAGTAAAATAAAATAAATTGTGAGAAGTTTCCAACCTTTGAATAAATAACATTAAACTGGATTAATTGTAAAAAAAATTACTTTTGGAACAAACTGTCTGATGTTGCCTCTTATTTGTAATGATAAAAATATTAGGATGATAAATTCTTTAATGATTGATGCTCTGGGTCATGTAATGTTATTGAACTCAGTTAAACATTTCCCAAATACATGTCTAATTTTAATGGTTTTACAACAAGTTCTAGATTTTTTTTTCCTTTCTGCTTCAGTCTGGTGGTTCATCAGCTAGTGTACAGTCCGCTGGTGACCGCGTAGGAGGAGGAGGAACTGTGTCCTTGTCAGCCACAGCAGAGGACGAGTCTGGAATGAGGCGAGATGATCTAGTTACCCCGTGCCAGACCTCTGAGGGAGGAGATGAAGAATCTGAAAACCGCATCCTTACAGAAGAAAAGAATCGAGAGAAAAACAAAGATGCTTCAGAATCTGAAGGTGAGTAGCTGTGTTAAGTCACAGTCATACTCTAATGTATATGTCTATTACAGGTTTATAGTGAAATGTCAATCTGTCAGTTTTGAAATGTACTCTGTGAGATGGTCCCATTTCATTATAACATCCATATTGGAGATGCAATGTTGAAGAAATATAGACGGTCTGCTAAACAATCATGACTGATTTTTATGTGAAATCTTGCCACAGTTTTGCTTCTTGGAGATTCTGGTTTCATATCTCTATTATTTAGAAGGTCAGTCCACAGTTTGCGTTGGCTTACCTGATGTTGCATCTTTCAGACTACTGGATTTAGTTGTAATTTTCACTGAATGATAGATTTTTTTATATATAAAGTAGAACCCAAAGGCTTGCATTGCACCACAGCCTGAGACTTATTGTTAGGGATCTGAATTTTTAGTATCTATTTTCATCAAAATTAGCATCTATTTTTTCTGAAATTAGCATCCACTTTATTCCAAATTAACATTTATTTTTTTCCAAATTAACATCTATTTTATTTTTCCAAAGAAAACTTTGTGCATTCTACTTTCATTTCTCAGAACATAACATTGTGAACAGTTCAGCATTTTCCTCCTTCAAATTACTGTCTGAAACAACAGCACCATACTGTGTTAAAACACATTCACTGTCAACATTATTTGTTGATGTCCACAGTATTTGCAAACAACATTCTGAAAATGCTTTATTCTCCAGTGCGGCAATTGCAGAATTTACAAAAACTGTCTTAGCAAATGAAGCATAGAGTCCATGAATGGAATACTGCTGTGCTCTTTCAAGAGCAGTATAATTGTTCGCCCTGTTTTACTAAGGAGCATGTGTCTCACTTATTCAACCAATTCTGTCAATATAACTAGAATAACTATCCAATTCTGCTGTAATCTCAAAAGCAAATGCCCGAGTAAACTGACATGATGCATTTTAGCCAAGCCCATATCGAATATAGAACATGATAAATCGATATTAAGATATGTATATCAATCATGCAAATCAAACTTTCAGGTATAACTCCCTGTAAAGTTGATTTGAATAATTTCGAGGGAAAGATTGTTCTGGGGCCAGGCATCGAACCCAGGACTTTTGGTTAAACGTACCAACGCTCTACCAAGTGAGCTACACGGGAACTCTACCAGACACCGATCCAATTTTTCCTCTATATCCACAGACTTCAAAGTGGGCTGACAACTGTCAAGCAACCAACGTTGAGTGCACACTAACTCTGTGTGACTTAAATTGTGGTTTTCTGTTAACGAACAGTGACGTGTATTATGCAAATCAAGCTTTCAGGTATAACTCCCTGTAAAATTGATTTGAATAATTTTGAGGGAAAGATTCTTCTGGGGCCAGGCATCAAACCCGTTAATAGAAAACCACAATTTAAGTCACACAAAGTTAGTGTGCACTCAATGTTGGTTGCTTGATGGTTGTCAGCCCACTTTGAGGTCTGTAGATATAGAAAAATTGGATCGGTGTCTGGTAGAGTTCCTGGGTAGCTCAGTTGGTAGAGCGTTGGTATGTTTAACCAAAGGTCCCGGATTCGATGTCCAGCCCCGGAACAATCTTTCCCTCGAAATTATTCATGTATATCATTCATCTGACCTTCATTATCAATATATGTAATTTATTGAATTGAGCAGATAATAATTGATAAAGAGATAATCGATCGACATGTTTTTAGTATTCAAAAAGTGCTTTTAGTTTTTGTGTATATATTATATATATATATATATATATATATATATATATTGTTGTTTTCTAATGCCAGGCGTTTGACAATAAAGTCATTTGACCTCTTGCACTCCAATATTTTTCAAAGATATTATCATGGCCAGCCACTGAAGCACAGATTTTGAGGTGTTCCGAATCCATTTCTTGGTTTGAGTTGCACAATGGGCAGTTAGGGGACTGATATATTCCAATTCTATGCAGGTGTTTGGCCAAACAATATATATATATATAATGTGCTTTTTGCTTGAGAAATATTTTACTGATAAATCGCTATTAATTAGCATTTTTCTCGTGATTTCGCAATTTGATAGGAATTCACATTTTCTGCACTTTCAGTTCTGCTAGAAAATCATGCTAAGTCACCTTACAGATGAAGAAAAATACTTTCTACCTCACAATTAAAAAATTCGCTGATTTCGCAAATTTTCAGGTTCATAGCTATATGAGTCCGAAGTCCAACACCAAAAGTTTCCCAGCAATTCCGCTTCACTTGGTTGAGAGGGGGGGGGGGGAAATCTTTGAAAAAAATCCCAACCAGGTAACTTGTCCCAACTAGGATTTGAACCTGAGGCCATTCGTTTCATTGTGAGACATGCTAACCATTATTCCACAGCAATGGACAGGATAGATATGTAATCTTAGAGTTTATTATGTTTATACCCTTCTTAGCTAAGAAGTCGGCTTATTCATTATCTTTAAACTTAGTATTGGAGGGAATCCATTGGAATGTGGTTTGTTTTCCTATACCCTTTTGTTGTTTAAGTAGAAATTGCATTGTAAAAATGAGCTTTCTTCACCTGCATAGTTATACCTTCTGTACTCTAAATTAGCCAGCAATTGTGGCTTCTTGCCTGTAAGCACTCCATTGCTAAATGTCTTCTGATTGGCTGTCTTTCAGGTCGAACAGAACAAATTGTAGAGAAGAGTGGAAGTGGCCGTGAGCGCAAGATTGGTCTGGATGACTTCCACTTCATCAAGGTGCTGGGCAAGGGAAGCTTTGGCAAGGTGATGCTGGCAGAGCGCAAGATTCCTGGTGGAGCGGGCTCCACTGATGAGGTCTATGCTGTGAAGGTTCTAAAGAAGGACGTCATCATCCAGGACGATGATGTAGATTGCACCATGACAGAGAAGCGGATCCTTGCTCTCGCTGCTAAACATCCCTTTCTTACTGCACTTCACTCATGCTTCCAGACTAAGGTACGTTCAGTTATCCATTATAATGATGGGGTTGACGGATAATCCATTTTACTTAGAGAATACTGTAGTTCGGCTGTGGCGAAAATGTGATTCACGAGCACATTGTGGCTCGCAATAATAGGTACGCATTTTTCTTGCTTCCTACCTCCCACAACCCCCACCCTCTCACTCACTGGAGTCAAACTCCATTCCATTTGTATTTGTCTCTGACCTGCAAGTGGCGTATCGCAATGTCTCTCTCGAAACCATGTACCTCTACAAAAACGAAAGTTTCAAGTAGGATGGGACGTATTTTTTTTGCTGCCAATATGATGAGAATATTAAATGTATGATTTATTCACATGTATTACGAGGAAAATGGTTGTATAACATAAAACGGCATTATACTACTAAAAGGTTAAGTGTTGCTATTGTTATTATTATTATTATTATTATTATTATTATTATTATTATTATCTCTGTACGTCGATCCTTTTTCAGCAGATGTACGAATAATGCTGTTAGATCTTCAATTAACACTCACAGATTTACAATGTGATGTTAAATGAAAGCTAGATGTAAGGACTTGACAAATGTTGAACATTTCAAATCTTTGCCAAAAAATAAATATCCGAAGCTTCGTTCATTCGCTTGCTCTGTTGAAGCCATGTTCGCTACAACTTACGTTTGTGAAAAATTATTTTCAACAATTAAAATAGTAAAAACCAAATTTAGATCACAACTGACAGACAAATGCCTTCGTGATCAACTACGACTGGCTGTAAGTGACATCATTCCTGATTTTGAAACTCTGTCGCGGAGACATTCCGAAGACAGTTAATTTTAGGTTGTGATAATGTGTTCTATGTTTGCTTGTTCATTTCTTTCTTTGTTACACATACTAAACGTTAGTTTGTAGCCTCGTACTGTATAAAATTATATTTAAGTGCTTGACGTAAGGAAAATGAAAATCCTTTTAATAAGTCAGACAGTTGCTTCACTTCCCCTTCAGGTGTCCGCCTCCCTGCATAGGTGCTATGCATGTTGCAGATTACACAGTGGCTTGGTGCATGATCACATTTTTGCCACAGCTGCTGTAGTTTAATGTTATTTTACAACAGTGTTTTTAATTAAGAACTAATCATGAGCCATTTCAAGAAATTTTCGTTAGTTGTTGATAAACACACATTTCTTTTATTATATTTCTGCCAGTGAGTGATCGGTAAATTTCAAATGGCTTGTCTTAAGCCTGATTCCCACAGTGCTCGTTTCTCTGATGGATTGCATGCTGGGAGTGCTAATGGCAGCTCTGCGTGCATGTTTACTGAAAATCCTGCCCCTCTGGTGGCTGCTTTGTTAGCTGTCATGCCGAATTTCGAGATTTGGTTGCTTGCTGTTTTTCGTGTTGGCTTGCATGCTGGAACCAAAAATGATACTGTGCTCCAACCACGAGAAAGTCTTTGCGGAATGAAACACAGCGGGGTAATGCTGTGAATGAATGTTGATGTTATAAGATGTCATAAGGTCACACACGTGGGTACTCGTATCTCTATTGGCTCGCTCTCACAGCACAAACAATAACATTGTTACACACATATTTATACTACCCTAGTTACAAAATTAGATCACTGTTAATCTCCTGGTCTTTTAATCCCTCCATACAGGAAATAACATATGCAGGAGAGTGCATGGTTTTTAAACTGACGTTATAATGATAATATTATCTGTCTACTTCGCTCCAATAGATGACACAATAGTAAGCACATTCCTTTGACGGTTGATCTCCTGGTTGGAGAACAGTAATATGATCTCTGGAACCATGTTATTATGTTCGTTGTTTTCCAACTAAATATGTTTTTCTATATTCCCCAGTTTCTAAGAAATAGCAATTAAATATCATACTTTAGTTGTTTTACACTTCTGATTTAATTACATTATTACGACATTTACAGTTGTTAATGTAGGACTTAGTTGTTTTCCATTCACTGTTTAGTTTCTTTTTCATCATGAGTGCTGGCAACAGATGAAGCAGCAGATTATTTTTCAATTTGAACTGTGAAAAGAGTCAGCTGCGTATGAATAGTAATCAACATAGTATCAAACATGGGAGCCAGCAGCGTACCCATCAGAGCACCAAGCTTGCTGGCCAGCAAGGAAACTAGCAACGTGGGAACTGGGCTTTAGTCGTGGGCATCAGAGCATTAAAAAGCATTGTGAACTTATTTCTCTCTCTCGCTTTCTTTCTTTCTTTTCTATGTATGTTGATGATACAGTTGACAATATGAATGAAACATGATTTCATATACTTTTTCTCAATTAATGTGTACATGTAAAATTTTCTGCAAAAAGTTGATGTGTCTAAATGTCCCCCAGCAATAAATCATATAAAAGGGAACAGTGAAACTTTTTACCAAAAGTTGGCAGAAATGTGAGATACCTATATAATATATGAGAAACGTGAGGGACAGTTTTTTTCATTTTCTGAAAAATTAATATTTTGGACTTGTCCAGTTTTTGCTATCCTCCCTTCAATTTCAAGTGCAACTTGAATGATAGAAACGTTAGTGAATTGCCATATGCAGAAATGAAATTATTGTGACAAAAGTAAAATGATTATATATGTAATTGCTGTTTCCATCATTAGATCTTGGATTTATAGTGTAACACTTCAACATTACACAGTGAATTTTTTTTGTTTGTTGACAGGACCGACTGTTCTTTGTAATGGAATATGTAAATGGTGGTGACCTCATGTTTCAAATTCAGCGAGCACGGAAGTTTGATGAGCCACGAGCACGGTTTTATGCTGCAGAAGTAACATTAGCATTGCAGTTCCTGCATAAGCATGGGGTTGTGTATAGGTAAGAAGTACTCTATTCATTGTACAGGGTGATTCAAAATTCGCCATACATAGCAGTTTTGTTAGGAATGTGATTACAAATATGTTCAATATGACCCCCATTACAATGGATTTGAGGGAAGTACGATATGATGGTAGGGACTGGATTAATCTTGCTCAGGATAGGGACTGATGGTGGGCTTATGTGAGGGCGGCAGTGATTCTTGAGGTTCTCTAAAAGCCATCTGTAAGTAAGTAAGTAATGACCCCATTATGAATGCACATGTTTGACTCACCCAGCTTGCGCTTTGTGCAGTGTCTTGACAGGCATCTGAGCACATGCATCAAGAATGCGGCTTTGAAAGTGGCCATTGTCCGTAATTTTCTCTTGGTAAACGACTTCCTTCAAGTGACTTAACAGAATCTTAAAGAAGAAAAAAATATGGCCCTTGGAAAATTTAAAATTAATAAATCGTCTTTTCTTCCAAGGATCAATGGGAGAAAACTTAAGGTAAGCGTTCACTACATCGTATCGCACTCCTCGTACAAATCGCACGCAACGGATATTTTAAGTGCAGTGCGTTCACTGTAATGGCTCCACCTCATCGCCTCATCGGATTCCCCTATCAGCTGTTTAAAACATGATGTCGTACGATATTGACATTCTGAAAACAGAGGAGTTGAGGTTAGGTCTATTAATTACGTCTGTTAGTGAATAAGAATTTGTAATTGCTTCATGCGTCTTAATTTAAGAGGAAGAAACGAAAGAAATATTGGTTACATAATATGTTTGCAAGAAACGACTTGATTACTTTAATGGGAACGCCTCAAATTATATAATTCTTCGCAATTTTCTACAAGCGAAATAAGTTTTCTGTCTGCCATTTTGGCGCGACACTGAACATGGCACAACATAATAGCAACAATTGACCAATTAAATTTGATTTATTAAAGAAGGCCATGATCGCACGCATTGGAAAAGTTGCCCATCTGAGAAACGTGGACGGATTTGCCGAGAGGCGATGCGTCCGATACGATGTAGTGAACGCGATTACATAACAATTACAGCAAAGATAGTCTTTTTCCGATCTGTGCGATTCGTCCGATGCGTGCGATACGATGTAGTGAACGCGTACCTTTAGAGAAATTCTAAAAATGAGGCCTTTCCAAGCTTGGTGTCAACTGCCACATAAAGGGAAAGGAGTGATTATGTATGATGAGTGCCCAAAGCTAATTCATGGACATCCAGCAAAAAATCTCTTTTAACATCTGAATACATCAATGCAGTGAAGCTATCTTGCAGTCCAATTCCAGTAAGATCCATTCCTGGCATAACCTTCAATATAACTCATTGTAGGCATAATGGCTGCAACAAGACAGACACTATTGGTCACGTATTGAGATTCTGCAGGAAAAGTGAACAGCTACGGAATAATAGACATCATAGAGTGAGGACAAGTATTGCAGAAGTCTTAAAGCGCCTTGATTGAGAAGTTAATGAAGAGGTTCATTGCATTTCAATTGCAGATTTCAACAGGTGTGTGGACATCATACCCATTGACAGGGATGAAAATAAGGCCATGGTATTGAATCCAACCATCTGCTTTGAGAGAAACCTCTTGCAAGCAGGCAAGGTCAACAAAGAAAAACGGGAAATATATTAATCATGCCTGCCTTTCCTCTCTTCTAATTAATAATAATTCAATCTTCCTGAACTTGATGAGGTTGCCAAAGACAAAGAATGTTAAACAGTAACATTTAAAATGACATTAAAATATCTTACAAGAAATTTGTTTACAAGAAACTAAAATTTGCAGTAGATAATATTTCACATAATGAAAATTTATAAAAAAAAAAATACAGGTAAAAAATAGACAGAAGATTCAACTGTAATTTGAATTGAAATACAAATCTCGCCATAAAATCTGCAGAGAACCCTTCAAAGCTATAATAGAAATTTCCTTAATTATTGTTGTTGGGACTGCAAATTTATGACAGAATGACACAAATTGTTTTGTTAAGGTCCTTCTAGCGCCCACCATTAATCCGATGACTTCTATATCTGTTAATCGTCAGAAGTATGTTATTTAGAGCAAAAAGTTCCTTTCCACAGTGTACCTACCAACTATTGAAATTAAAATTCGAAGTCTTTGAAATACAGAACATCGTATTACAAATTTTTATGGACTCTTTACACATCCACTGTCATTTATATTTTCAAGAAAGATAATTTTGTCAATATGACAGTTAGGCATCAACTGAATTCCAAATTCTAATTTTTTTTTTTTTTTTAATTAACTTGTTACTTAAAAAGAAACATAACTGTTCTTTATTCGGATCCTTGTGGTCACCGTCACTGTAAGGCTGATGATTTAGCATATCTTTGTCTCTAATCTTGTATTGAGTAATGCATGTTTTTGTGTATTGTGTTGTAATTCTCACCTGTTGTGTTACTTTCAGAGATCTGAAGTTAGACAATATTCTTCTGGACAACGAAGGCCATTGTAAATTGGCTGACTTCGGTATGTGCAAGGAAGGAATTATTGATGGTGCCACCACCACAACTTTCTGCGGCACACCAGATTATATTGCCCCTGAGGTATGTGTTTTAACAGAAAGGATACATGGATTTTGAAATGGCTTTGCTGAAATAAACCAGGGCAAGCAAAGTAAACCTCTGGGATGAAATATATCCAGCATTGAGAAGCAGATTGATTCTTGTAAGTAAAAATGTAATAAAATAAGGATGTGGTGGTATGAATATATTGAACATCATCCATTTTGTCTTGTTTTGAAGGGAGAATTCCTCAGGCTGTTATTACTGGACTTGGAATTTGTTTCCATTCCTTCCTTTGCTTTAGTGGGATTTGTGAAATTTGTCATCGTCCTTATTGCCAGGACAGTACTCTTCTTGATGAATGGTTAGAACGTGAATATAAATCTTAGGAATAGTGTTTTGCAGTTTGTACCTGGTAAATGTTAATGCAAATATAAGCCAGTAAATATGCACTAATAAGTCAACAAAATTACGTTTTCAGTAACGTGACAAATATTGATTATAAGCTTAAATGTAAAAAGGTAAAGGTATCCCCGTATCATGCCATGAAGGCGCTTGGGGGGCATGGAGGTAGAACCCCATGCTTTCCATGACCCCGGCACTAGAATGAGGTGGTGTGGTTGGCACCACGCTCTGACCACCTCTTACCCCCGGGAAAGACCTGGTACTCAATTTTATAGGAGGCTGAATGAACCTCGGGACCGTTCTGAAAGTTTGGCAACGAGAAAAAATCCTGTCACCACCTGGGATCGAACCCCGGACCTTTCAGTCTGTAGCCAGCTGCTCTACCAACTGAGCTACCTGGCCGCCTAAGCTTAAATGTAGTGCTTAGAAATTGAAGCCATAGTGGTTTCATTGTCTAAAATTAGCACTGAATTGAGGGGCTGGGTGTAAGAAGGGCATTTTAGAGGATATGCCCTTTTTGAGTAAAACGCTTTATTGTGTTCTCTGATCTGTTATGTACATGATCACCAAGTTTCAGTTCAATACTGTGATCACAGAGGTCAGGAGTAGCCAAAATGTAAAGGTGTGCATAGGTAACATTATTACGGTTTGAATTTTCAACATCAATTTTCTCAAAACTTACATTTGAGAGAAGTGCCTTTCTTGCACCCAACCCCTCAATTGCTGTTCATGACCAACACTTGACTATTGCCCCTCAAGGTGGTTTCGTATCGTAAAAAAAATTATTCGTATGTCATAGTAATGCTATTCATGGCAGTAACATTAACAGTTCTACAGAGAGAGAATCTTTTAGTATGAGAGAAAATGTGTTTGTCTTCCAGAATGTCTCGAATTTTTTTACATCTCTTGATATCCATGAATTTCTTAAATTATGTGAGTCATTTTGAAGGACATTAACCAGTTTGTCATTGGAGAACAGTGGTGAGTTTCCAGCTTGGTCGAATATACTAGCAGACTTCTAACTGAAGTTCATAGGTTATTTTGTTGATCAATATGAGGATTCACATTCATCCCTTTCACGTCCCTGCTTGTTGTGTTCACGCGATGATAAAAAGAAATAAGATCAATAATGCAAAATTAACAGAAATGTGAAGGTGTACATGCATTGTAAGACCATATTTATTGAACTCAAAAATTGGTTGTTTGTATAGTTGAAAGTCCTGAAAGTAAAAATGAAAATGCATAAATTTTCAAACCCTACTTATTGACCCAATTTCGTGGTCCAATAGTAACAGTGCTTGTTTTTAGATCTCTGTATCGTATATTCTCCTCCACCTAAGAGTGTTCTAGTTTTCAGACAAAAATATGAAAAGTATGGTTTCTTAATGTAGGAAAGTATAGTTATGTCATATTAAGTTTGTGGCAGATGAAGGAACCTAATGAAAATTGATCAGTTAATGTCTTAAAAAGTTCTCGGTAGCCTTCATAACATTCACCTACAATTCTTACTGTTAGGTTAGTCATCCATGGTGCATTTTGCTATACCGAAGTGCAGTCTACAATTTGAAACAAACTGGAAGTGTGATAGGTCACATGATTCTTTGTAAGTTGTTGCCAAGTTGTGGCAGAATATTTAAAACTGCTTGGCTGTTATTTGTGGTAATATATTGTGACTTTTAATTCAAAACAATAATGTAACTTTTATTGTCACAACACTAATCACTTTCTATAATTGAATTTAAACACTCCAGTCAACAATGGGATTTCCACTCCACATAGGAACACAGTATTCGTTATTGCACTCCACAGACGACAGTGGCAATTCACTTGGATTATTGAGAACAACAATGTACTCCTAATCTCAACTAATGTTCACAAAGCACTATTTACAAACAAAACTGTCAGTTCTCAGTTCACAGTTCGTTTGTCTTGGCTAGTTCTTCTAGCTCATTCACTCAAGTTCACAGTATATCGAATCCAAGACTTCCAGAGACAGTCCACTGCACTCGAACTCAAGACTTCCGGAGACAGTCCATTGCACTCGAATTCAAGACTTCCAATTACGTTGCTTCCGCTTGGACGCTGCTCAAGTTCACTCGCGTGTCGAACCCTAGACTCCTGGGCGCTGCTGATTCACAAGCTGAACTCGCTGTCCAATACTAACAACAACTGGCTCCCTTCGAAGGCTGCTCACTTTTTATTAGTTAAACCACACTTTCCAGAAACTATGATTTCGCGAACAATCTCGTTGCAGCAACCGGTTTGCGTGTCTTTTCGAAACTTCCAGCTTCCCCCTCTTACATCCGTCCCCTCCAGTTCTCTCGGCCGCGTCGCACCACAGTGCTGGCCGACTTGCGTGTTTCCCCTTTCCGCTGCCTCGGGAAGCTAGCCTCGTCTCTCGCGCTCCTGCCTTCTGTGGGACGCATGATCAATTCCCGAGGCAGCTGTCACAATATATTACATAAAATTTGCCAGAAGAATCCAACAAAAATATGATATAGCACTTAGTTGTACCTGAAAGTCGGAGTGATGCAAAATTGTGCTGCTAGCTATCATCCTTACCAATCATCCTATCATCAGGAGTAATGAAATTCGGTCTTCCAAGTATTGCAACGTTTGAAGTTAAATTTATCTATGTTAGACTGACACTGGAAATTACCATTTTCTCTGTTACAGATAAATCTAATCTGTTGATATAGTGAGGGTTGTTGCATTTCTTGTGTTGTTTCTCCTGCAGATTCTTCAGGAGTTGGATTATGGTCCAAGTGTGGACTGGTGGGCACTAGGGGTACTCATGTACGAAATGATGGCAGGACAACCCCCTTTCGAGGCCGACAACGAAGATGATCTCTTTGAGTCGATCCTGCATGATGATGTGTTGTATCCAGTATGGTTGACAAAAGAGGCTGTGTCCATACTCAAAGGGGTAAGTAAAGAAATATGTAAATATGGTACATTTTTGGAAGATGTGTTATTTTCTTATGTCTTACAATTTGGCTATGAATCTATCATTATTTTTGCTGTCCAGTATTTTACATTTGTGAATTTTGTACTAGTTTAACTTGCTGCTTTTGATAATAATGACATTTACACACTAAATTCAACTATGCTCACAAGCAACTGCTTATGATTTGCGACATTGTGGAGAAATGTTGTTATTGTTTTCTAATGCCAGGCGTTTGACAGTAAAGTCATTTGACCTCTTGCACTCCAATATTTTTCAAAGATATTATCATCATGGCCAGCCACTGAAGCACAGATTTTGAGGTGTTCCGAATCCATTTCTTGGTTTGAGTTGCACAATGGGCAGTTAGGGGACTGATATATTCCAATTCTATGCAGGTGGAGAAATGTTCATGAAACCATTTGCTTATAAAATTACAAACAGTTTTCACTAGAACATGCGCTTACATTAATATTATTTTATAGTATTAAATCTAGCGCTAAACTGGAGAATTCCCACGGTATCTTTGAACCGTGTCATTACGTTTAGCACCAAATTTAAGTAAATACACAATCTCGCCAACATAAGAACACGACGTTGGTGTGTGGCGTCGTTGGAGGGAGAAATTTGTTTCTTTTCTCTCTCTGCCTCCTTCGTTCTGAACATTACTGAGATATAGCACCACTGTTAGCTACAAGGTATATTTGCGCAAATATATTGAAGTAGATTACGTGACTTAGATGAGAGTCTCGGGACAAAACAGTTTTGCTATATTTCTTTTTTTTTTTATTAAATGTTGAGCACAGGAACGCCATTTCGTAATTTTATTTAAGAAACAAGCCAAACAAATTATCTTTGCATCAAAAACGGATGCTCCCTGGACCAAATTATTGTATTTTATAATTGTTTGAATGCAACAGAAGCCAGAAGTCTTGCACTTGACTAATGCAGTGAATTATTTAAGAATATAGTCGCGAATTTTACTACCACCATTTCGATTGTGTTTTGTTTGGCACGGCTCGGTACGGCCTGGTGACTAGTGGCCAGCGAGTAACGTCGCCTATCGACATTGCTCTGCCGTGGGTATTATCCAGTTGTTCCAAATCTAGTCTCAGATCAAAGGAAATGTTTTTCTGTAAGACATCATACCTAATTACCTAAGTTTCAAGATCCATATGTTAAAATCTAAGTCCAAATGTAGTGGAGACTTAAATTTCATTCTACCCTAGTTTCGGAGATCAAAGCGCTGATACCATACAGTAGATAAAAGATGATTGTCATTTCTTCTGCTTTGTCATATAGATTTCTTTATTTAAATGCTTTGTGGAATAATCGTATTCATTCTCTTCCTGTCGAAATGGCAGGTCTTTCACTGCAAACCCAGCATTCTCTAATCTTCCCTATTTTGCGCCTTACTCTTACTCGCCTCATATGATCCATCATCATCATCATCATCCTTCACGAATTAGGCCTCTGTAGACCTGTTTCGGCCCCATCTAGCAGTCTTCTTAACGGTCTTCCTGGTCGACGATGTCCTCTAGGTTTATATTGCATCATAATTTTTGGGATTCTTGAATTTTCCATTCTTCTTACATGATCTAGCCAATTGAATTTGTATCTGGTGATTTTTTCTTCTACTGACTCTACTTCTAATTGTTCTAAAATTTCTTCATTCCTTTTTCGGTCTAAAAGAGTATATCCTGCTGTTCTCCTGAAAAATTTCATTTCCGTTGCTTTGATTCTGTTCATGTCTTTTTTCTTTAATGTCCAAATCTCGCTTCCGTATAGAAGGGTGGGTAATGCTAGTGTATTATATATTTTTATTCTTGTAGATTTTTGTACTAATTTAGCTTTTAATGTATTGTTTATTATTCCTAGAATTCGTGTAAATTTGGTAATTTTCTTGTTCACATCTTTTTCATTTTGATAAGATATTTCACAACCCAGATAATTGAAATTTTGCACTTGTTCGAGGCATTGGTTATTGTGTATTATCTTACTTCTGACTGGGTCTTGTCCTAAAAATGCCATTACTTTTGATTTTTGTGCTCATATGATCCATATATTTTAATGTCGTCTATCATCTGATATCTTCTTCTGCCTCGAACTTTTCTCTAGTTCACCATTCCTTCCAGTGCATCCTTCAGTAGGCAGTTTCTTCTCAGTCAGTGACCCAACCAATTCCTTTTTCTCTTTCTGATCAGTTTCAGCATGATCCTTTCTTCACTCACTCTTTGCAACACAGCTTCATTTCAAATGCTTCTAGTCATTTTTCTTCATTTTGTCGTATGTCCACACAGAGTACTCCACTAGTCTCTTCCTTAGTTTTTTTTTGCAAAGATTCGCAGAAGATGCTTCTTTTTCTATTAAAAACTTATTTTGGCATTGCTATCCTCCTTTCGATCTCCTGGCAGTAGTGCATTACTACTTAAAGTACACAATTCCGAATGTGGGGAAAGTTTACCATGGAAAAACTCATCATGGCTTGTTTGCAGTTTTTTTTGGGGGGGGGGGGGGGAAAGATAAATGTGGTAGTTTTTTGCACATTGTTCTCTCTTTTCCATCTTAAGAATCCCAGGAGCTGCAGCGTGGAGGTGAAGAGAGTGGTATTGACTAATTAGGCCATATGGAAAAGTTGCGCAGCAAAAGTAGTGACATGTGCTCTTACCTTAACTGATTGCCTTGCTTCCCATGACTTGCAAGCCTGTTTTCACTTTAACTTTTGTTTTTCATGTTAATAACTTTCTTCACACATCAGTTTTCATTTATATTTTTGCACACATGACCTATAACTTTGTTTATATTGTATAGCTTCACTTTGTTTGTGCCTAATTGTGGAATTTGAAATTTGCTCATAATAGTTCGATATTCCTTCAGAAAATCAACGAACACATTCTGAAAGTAGTTATTGTACTCTAGTTTGTCAAATCACTTTTACTCTCTGGTGGTTGATGTTGATTTATAAGGTTTTTAACTTTACATTTATTTCAGCAATAAATGTATTTCATTTAATTCCCGATTTACCACGAAAATCGTCTGTAGCTGCATTTAGATTGGCAACAGGCCATGATTGTTTGGCCAAACACCTGCATAGAATTGGAATATATCAATCTCCTAACTGCCCATTGTGCAACTCAAACCAAGAAATGGATTCGGAACACCTCAAAATCTGTGCTTCATTGGCTGGCCATGATAATATCTTTGAAAATTATTGGAGTGCAAGAGGTCAAATGACTTTATTGTCAAACGCCTGGCATTAGAAAACAACAACAACAAAAATTTATTTCAGCATTTCAGAAAAGAATTTCTGTTGAGGTCAGAGATGCATACTCAGTAACATATGATATGTGCTAATGACTTTCATGTAGTAAATGGAAGTATTTCTTGTTGCCAGTTCATGACCAAGAATCCTGCCAAGAGGTTGGGCTGTGTTGCAGCCCATGGTACAGAGGCGGCCATCAGAAACCACCCATTCTTCCGAGACATGGACTGGGAAGCTCTCGAGGCAAGACGTGTTAAGCCACCATTCAAGCCAAAGATTGTAAGTAACGCATTTATGAAGATGTTCCGTTTGTTTGGATCATTACGCATTGTTAACCGTCTGAACCAAAATTGTGTATGTGTTTCTTGGTGCAGTTTTCTTCTCCACCCACCTACCTTTCTGCTCAGTAATGGCAATTTACAATGGATGAAACTGGAGAGTCAGTAGGTTCAAACTGGGATGAAGTTCTTGCAATTGTAATTCTTTACTTAACATCCCTGACCAATCAGATTTGATCCCTGATGGGAGAAATTCAGTCCTGCTAAATCTTGCTGGTAGAGTGCTGTGTGACCTGTTTATATTTTGAATTCAATTGCTTTCTTCAACAACACTTTAACGTTTCGAAAATTTATTTGGACCTAAAGTAAATTTCTACAAATTTAATAGTAAACATAAACAACAAAATAGTCTTGGTGGCAATTAAAAGGAGAGTTTTGGATTTTTCCCTGGGACTTATATTTCGAAATTATTGGGGAAATTAAAATTATTTGACTTTGATTTAGACTACATTCATTCCCTATACAACTGTATACGGCAATAGCGCTCGCTGGAATAACAATGGCTGATTTGCCGGCATTTCCAGTGCAAAGGATTGTTGTATTGTGGATATCCACGGACTCTGGCATCGGTGAAAACCTGGAGCTATCTATCCTTTGGCCAGTAGTCGTGGTTTTTCCTGAGAGAAATCTGCTTTACTGGAGTTGTCAAGCAGTTTGGTATAAAGTTGCACTTCGTTATCTCCGAGTGTCCACACCTGTGGAGTAACGGTCAGCGCGTCTGGCTGCGAAACCAGGTGGCCCGGGTTCGAATCCCGGTCGGGGCAAGTTACCAGGTTGAGGTTTTTTCCGGGGTTTTCCCTCAACCCAATACGAGCAAATGCTGGGTAACTTTCGGTGTTGGACCCCGGACTCATTTCACCGGCATTATCACCTTCATATCACTCAGACGCTAAATAACCAAAGCTGTTGATAAAGCGTCGTAAAATAACCTACTAAAATAAAAAGTTATCTCCGAGTGGTCTTGAGGTAGAGGAAGGCCTTCCAGTTTATTAGAGATAAATGGCTTGTCCTTCAGTTCTGTAGTTTTTTGTATGAGACCTGACTATGTTTTGAGGTTTCTTGGCCTGTTGTCGTAAACCTTCCAGTATGTGTCACTAGGAATTCGTAATTTCACGTATAGGAGCAAAGAATTTTCTTCGATAGCTAACCTGAGTGTAATGTTTCCCTGTGGCCAAATGAATTGCATCAATGGGCGTTGATTTTACCCCTTCAGTAATCAGTCACTATCATCATCATCGTCCTTGCAGGTATTAGGCCTAGTGGCCTGTTATGGTCTCCATCCATCTTTTCAGGGGGTGTCCCAAAGATCGTCTTCCATGTGGTATATAGCGGAGAATTTGTCTTGGGAGTTTGGAACGGTCCATTCTATTGACATGGTTCAGCCATTTTTGTTGAGATGTTCATAAATAGGTGTAATTTTCAATTCTTTTGTAATTAGTTCATTCCTTTTGTGGTCAAGCAAGCTGTAGCCGGCAGTCCTCCTTAGAAATCTCATTTCCGCAGTTGTTAGGCGTTGAACATCTGAGTTTCGGACAGTCCAGGCCTCACTACCGTACATGAGGACAGGTCTTGCTAGAACTTTATATGCTTTTAACCTGGTATGTTTTTGGGTTTTCGTGGTTGTGAAAACCTGGTTGATGGTTCTTAAGGCTCCATTAAAATGTTTAATATTTTCAGATATATCAGTAACAGGTAAATATGTCAAATTATAACCTAAATATTTAAATGAGTTTATCTGTTCTAACGTATGGGTTCCAATGCAAATTTTACTCCTAGCTGGCTGTTTACCTTGGAACACCATAATTTTTGTTTTGTTTGGGGAAATTTTCATATTGAAATTTTGTGCTATTATATTCAGGTGATGTATTGAGTATTGCAGCTCGTCTTCATTTGTAGCAAAAAGAACCTGATCGTCTGCATATAATAATGTATCTAGAGTTCAATTTCGGAAGAGTGGGATGTTTCCATGAATTGTTAGTTGTCAATGTCTGATGATGGAGTTGATGTATATATTGAATAAAAGTGGTGAGAGGGGGCATCCTTCACGAACTCCACACCTTATCGGTCTCCATTCGGTATGTCCTGATCCAATAGTAATTTTGATAATATTGTGGTTATATAATTCGTAAATTGTTCTTATAATTGCGTTTGGAACTGAATCATCTGCCAAAATTTGAAAGAGCTTATTTCTGTCAACACGGTCGAAAGTTTTTCGTAATCAATAAAAGCCAAGTGAGTTTCTTTATTAAATTCCCTATGTTTTTTGATCAAAATCTTCAAAGTAAAATATCCATCTGCACAAGATCTGCCTTTTCGAAAACCATTTTTTCTTCACCAATGAGAGTTTTGTAGTGAGCTTCCAACTTAAGAGCTATTATTCTTGAGAAAATTTTGTATCCACTATTTAGGAGCCTGATTCCTCTGTAGTTCGTGCAATCTTTGATGTTGCCTTTCTTGAAGGTTGGGATGATGACAGCTTTTTGCCATGCTGTTGGTGGAGCCTCTCCTTCAAGTATTCTGTTCAAAAGATTAAGAAATTTTATTTTGAGAGATCTGTCAGCATATTTGAAAAGTTCTATAGGGAGTCCATCCTCACCTGGAATTTTGTTATTTTTACAAGTGTGTTCGGAGACTTGAAAGCACATAAATCAGTGGCGGCTCCTGCATATTTCTTAAGAGGAGGAAAGAAGTTAACAGCACGAAATGAAACCTTTTTGAGTGAAACATGCTAAAAATTCGCCCACATGCATACATGTAAGACCAGGTAGTGTTGGGGTTGGCCTTCCCTTCTGTATAGCAATAATCTGTTCTTGTAAACTGAGTTTCCTAAATTGTCCAAAATATATTATGTTTTCACTTCCATTCATTGTTGAATAATTGCGAAAATTAACAATTACAAGGAAATTCACAACCTCGTAGCATTTTTTGAGCACACTACAGCATCACAAGTGTTGGAAGAGACCAGCTACTAACTCGTAACCGGAACCATTTTACGGAAATGGAAATGGGAATGGGAAATAATCTGAGGAAAGAGAGAACACTGCACCCACCCACGTGGTCTGTGTTGCCACATGTACATTTTACAAGGTCAGTATCACATGCTTTTGAAGAATGTCAGTTCTTGTAAAGTCATACTATCATTATTGTTGAAACCTGCCGGTGGCCGATTAATTTTTTATATAAAAAATAATGTAGTTTGGAGTACCTACTTTAAGTTTCAAATATATTTGTACAAAACTGACAACTTGGCTGTTGCCCTGTCTAGTAAACAATGAATAGAAGTGAATTTCAGGGGCCAACTACGTAGAACTACTTCCTCTTTGTTTTACATAAACCCGCCTTTAACTTTCAAATATCCACGAAAGTTTCAAACCATGGATAGTAGCCTATATAAAGTGCAGTGAATAATATTTTTGATTTATAATTAAAAAAAAAGTTTACAAGGTGTCTTAAAACTGTTTTTGTTGTGTCTCCTCCTAGATGTGTTACAGTCCGGTTGAATGCAGCATCGTTAGGTAGCAGCGGTAGCGAGCTTGCTGCACGACCAGTCGGTTTCTATTTCCCGCCCATGACTGATTCAGAGGAGGATCTCCTCCCTCTCTCTTCATTTACTTGCTTTAAAACTCTGCTTCTTTCTCTGGCCGCTAGTGCGCTGTTGTCTATGTGTGTTAACTGCAGTAGAGGAGGAATGGAGTGCCTTTCCTCCACACAGACAATCTCGCATCTTTCTCGCAGTTTTCTACAGCACATGAGCGCGCATCGTTTAAAACTCGATCAACCTAGTTTTTCTTATAGCTGTGAACTTAAAAATTATCGAATCTTCCTCGAATTTCAAGGCACATCTTTTATTTGGTATTTACTTTCAAAAGAAGAAAATGTGAGGAGGACATTCCTCCCTTCCCTCCCCCGAGGAACCGCCACTGACATAAATGCCTATCACTATTGATATAATATTGTATTTATTGTTCCACAGAAAAGTAAAAAGGATGCACTGAACTTTGATGCCGAATTCACAAAAGAAGAGCCAGTGCTGACACCTGTGAATGCCGAGGCTGTCCGTGCAATCAATCAAGAAGAGTTCAAAGGCTTCTCATTCGTGAATTCTGACTTCAATCCAGGAAGATACCAGGCGGATAAATCCACAGCCTAAGGAGAAAAGTGCTGTCGGTCCTAACAGTTCCCACGGCGGCAGTGGCATGTTGCCATGACAACCTGTGAAATACTGCCTAAATCTGACGTCATGGCAACAAGCGTACCGCTGCCTGTGTGAGATGGTTGCCTACTTGATGCACCATGACAACATGGCTGCCTAATGCCTGTAAATAAGATGGCTGCCTAATACCCTAAGGTAGAACTAACTTAGTCTAGAATGTTGTTTCCTGTGTAAAGCCAAAAAGAAAAGCCCTTATCTAACCCCTGAGTGTTGTCGATGTAAGCATTTTTATAGACACACAGTAACTGTAAGTATAACCATAATTTTTATGTAGATGAACTGACATTTCTCTAATTCAGAGATAATATTAAGAAATTGTTTTTGAATAATGACATTTCTGTTGATGCACCTCCCAAGGACACAGAGTAGAGTTGACTCTACTCGAAGTAGTACTTAAGGTCAGTATTTTGAATGTTGGCCGACCCAAAAAAGTAAAAAATAAAAAACGAAATTGTCATTGTTACAATGGTGTACTTACGAGATTAGTTTTATGGCTGGATTGATGAATGCACAGTATGCTCATAGAATGTAGTCCATTATGTAACGCGTGAGAGGCGAGCGTGCGTGAAAGTGTGAATGAGATTGTTATTACGTATCATGCACGGTTCTAAGCTTCCATTTTGCGTGGCAAGTATTTTGCCAAGGCCTACCATCGCTCGTAATGCTGAGCGACAACAAAAAATTATGTACGTAATGTTACATAAAAATTTGTCCTCCGTCTTGTTGTAAAAGTATGTGTGTTTGTTGTGTTAGAGTCTGAAGATATTTACGGGTGTTTGTTGTTGTAATTGTTGTTGTTTACATTGTTGTCACATTTGTTGATACAATGCGCATTATATAATTTAGCTGTGTTTTCAGAATACTGTAGTTGAGAGGTATAACCTTACATGTTGTAAATGAAAACAACAACATTATATACATAGACAAATGAATACATATTGTAAATGTGGAAACAAAAACGAGTTTTTAGATGTTTGTACTAAGTGTGTACGAACTTAACATAACTGCATTTTTAAATAGAAAAAGAAAAACATATTATAAAGAGACTATAACACAGTTCATGCACACTTCTCTTCTTTGCAAGAGATGAACTTATCTGAGGTAAATCTACAAGCCTGTAAATGATCTAGGGGATCTTCCCCGACAACTGATTACCACACACAATGCTGACTGTTGCAATCTAGTCATTAGGGACAAGTGCATTTAATTGCATACCACTGTCAATAATAAATAACAGTGACTTAAACTCGAGACAACATTGGGAGTCAAATTTCCTGGAACGAGATCACTAATAATGAATAAACCAAAGTTCATTTCAGTATATGAACTGGCCTGACCGAATCTTGCAGTGAATTGAGGGAAGTTTCTGGCCTATTCTATATCACATGGATGTCGGTAACATTAACTCCAAGCTTTGAACACTTGGAGTATAAAGTTTGTGTAAATTTTTTGTAGACGAGCTGACTGAGGAAAAAAAAAAAAAGAACTTGTTAGCTTTAACACGAGAGAAAAACTATATATACATATATATATGTAATATATGTATATCTCTTAATATTATATACTTAACATATTTGTGATGAGAATTGCACAAAGTTGAGCACAAGACAGGAGTGACAATGTGACTGTGACCTGATTGAAACATCCAGTCGATTTCTTCGGAATTTCCCAACAGTTCTTGTTTTTGTTTCCATTTTCCGATGAAACCAGACTGTTGCATTAACTGGGAGTCACTGGCTGCGTTGCAGCCAACTGTGGGCAATGAAATGTTACTGTCATTTTTTTTTTTAAAGAAAAAAAAAAAGAAATAGTAAGCAATCCTAGTCTATAACTATTTGTAGCTATGTGTTTTAGAATAGAAACAGGCCTTTCCTGACACAATGGACATATCTCCAACGCAATTGGTGGCAATGCGTCACACAGCTCCTGTTCGCCCAACAGTAATGAACGAATGCTTGGAAGCCGGAGCTGAACGGAGCCTCCTGCAGCCTGCACCTCCACAGTCCTGTCACTGGAACGGACCTGCAGCGAGTGTTCGAGACATTTGCTTCATGCATTCGTTTGTTATTTCCTCGCCAGCAATGTTGGCTGTGTTTTCAATCGCTTTGTTGATCCGCTTAGCGCTGCAACCAAACCTATTAGCCGTCCTTGCTCACTCCAGTAACTTCTGTATGTTGATGTGAAAACTTTACGTGTTGTTCATTAAAAAAAAAAAAAAAGAAAAAGTGACAAAAACTAGTCATCAATATTTGTTGTCATCGCACAATGAGATCTGAAGTATCATTAGCTCTTGGTTTTCTTCAACCGATTACAAAGTCTCGAGTGTGGATGTTCAAGTGACGTGGACAGATCGGCATCGGCGGGAGTGAATCTGTTGAGAAAAACTGACGCAATGAGAGCCTGACACCCCGTAGCTGCATCATGTCCCAATATGTCTGGTCCATGCAAAGCCTAAAATATTTTATTTCATAGTCATTTGAAACAGTACAATAATAAATCTCGTATTTATTTATATTATTAGAGTTTAAATTATATTTAAAAATGCATTTAGTATATTTTGGTGATCAAATCTATTGTGTTGTTGTGATGTGATGGTCTAATGAGTTGTTTGCTAACAATAGTAACCTGTGCCTGGAGCATAAAAAAATGAATGCAGTGCTGCGTCACCTTTCTGTACTAGGCTTAGTAGAGCGGGTGGGTTACGGACCTAATGCAGCAGTTCTTTCTTCAAGAGACTTTAGTTAATTAATGTCGATGTACTTTAAGAACACTTTTCAAAGTATTGTGGAAAATTTGCAGTATTTGCTGTCACCAGAGCATTAAAAAAAGGAAGAGAGTGTTGGAAATATGGGACATGCATGTATTTTATCAAAGGAATCCTCTTACACTCTATTATGTTTGTTTTACTATGCATGTATAGTATTTTACCAAAGATGGCTCTGAAGGCATAAAAGTATTTTTATTTTACACGGCCAAGAGTAGTTAAGTATTGATTTTCTCTGTAAGATAAGATCGCGGCAAGAGTCTCACGTCCCTCTGCAGGCTGGTTTCCCACACGTCCGTGGGAAAACATAGGGGTCGAGGCTCTTGACACAGAATTGTTACGAAAAATGTTAGATCTGGCAAAGGGGAGAAAACTATTATAAGTTTTTAGTGCAATTAAAAATTTTTAATACGTTTGTTTGAAATTAATAGGACTTTAAAATGTTGTGTGTACAGTATTAAGAAATGTAAAATTATTTATAAATCTGAATTTTTGCATTTATCGAGATGTATGGACGATTAAGATATGCTGCTGCATCCTCTAGTTATGTTACAGCAAAATATTATCCTATAAATGTTTATCATTGTGAATAGTGATAAAGCTTGATTTCTTCAAAGAACACACAGAGCCCGAGTTAGATGATGTCTATCTGCTGCCTGAACATGCTTTTGTTGTCCATGAGATTAAACAAATATGTATCTGCTAGTAATTAGCATGTGTTTTTGTATTTATTTTTATTTATATATATTTTTATTGTTACTAAAGAGGACATTGCTTTTAGGACAGTGCTTTTAATTTTTTATTACGTTTTTATTAATTTTTTTCTTTCTTTTTAATCTTGTGCTGCCATGTAGGTTCCCCTTCATTGTTTATAGTAACCAGTATGCTACAGACTGTGCCAAAATAGTGTAACCATCTAATCAGTATTCCCAACATAATAAATCTTGCAATGTCCTCAGTATTATAAAGTTGTGTCTCCCTTGATTTCTCTAATTGTGTAATAAATTACATTAAACATTTTGATTTATTTTGTGTGCACCCCTTCCTGAAATTATTGTTTTCAGTAATAAATTATCTGTATGGAAATTTGCATTGGTTGTTAATTTCTTATGCAAACATGTGGACATGCCCTAGTACTGTACAGTATGACCCTCTTATAAAGTTTACACTTTATTGTAAACCTCAATATAATAAACTTCTGGGGTCCCTAAACTTAGAATTTTATTGTCGAACTCCTATTAAGCCGCATTGCTAAACTTTCTGGCCTTTTCTCACTATTATGTGATAACTTATAGAGAATTTTAGAAAATGTGTGGTTCAGAGTGAAGAGAACCCTGTAGAAAATGTAAAGTTAAGTAAATAACCTCAACATTACAGCCAAAAGGTCGTATGAAACAGGCTGGCAACCTCCGAAGTAGAAATTCTTAAATTCAGAAACTTGAGATAGAAAAAATGAACGAGTATATCTAATTCTTAAACTGGAGAATTTTAGGACAAGGACCTTAATTCCATAATCGTGTATTTCATACTTAAACATTGTGTATGTTTAACATATAGGGTCGATTTCTAAAACGAGGTCTTTTTCATTTTCCTGAGCCATGGCTCGAAACCATAGTCTGAAGCAGAGACCATGGCTGGAGTAGGTTTAAAACCACAGCTTCATGTATGCAAGATGGAGATGATAGATCAGATGGATGATTACCAAAGGAAAATTTGTCTCTATGGATATTAAATCCCCGGATTAAAGTGATGAGTGACAGGGATAATCCTTTGTAACTATATAACAACGATAATTTCAGACGAATATTTCGATTTTCGAAGGAATCAACGCAAAATTGAGCAAGAACGCTAAAATATATAGTGAGGATCACATAAGAGCAGTTCCTAAAAGTCTAATTTGGCCGTCTCTTCAGTGTCGCCAACTAATATGAGATATCACCAAAGAGGGTAAAATCACAATGCTACGTACTGAAATAATAATAATACAGTGTTAACAATAACAATGGCTTGCTTATTTACCACAGCTCATCTTTATGTTGCGAGGTGTTTCCTAAATGGTTCAATAATTTATTTATGAAATAGTATATTTTCCTTCTAGACTTCTCGCTTATTATGTTGTTAATTAGGATTAGTATGATCTAGTATTACAATTTATTTTGTCAGGCAACATGAAATTTATTGCTTTGACTAAAGAATTTACGATTCATGAGACCTAACCTAAAAATGTATTTATTTACTTGCATTTTTATTAGTATTTTGTACTGTAAACCGAAATCATTGCTGCCAACATAACAGTTAGAAAATAACTGCCAATTGTAGTATTTGTCAGTACCCGAAATTCGAAACAAAGTTGGTAAAAGAAAATTCAACCTGAAATCTAGAAAATCACTATAATCCACTAGCATATTTAATAAAAGTGGAAAAATGGTTAGGTTTTACCCTTGGGTATTAAGTAAGCTGATCTGGACTATAACAATCTGCAACGAAATGCAATTTTTTACACCTTCTTGTTGCTTTGAGGGAAGTAAGATATATTTTATATTAATTATAAATTTATGCCCATAAGACTATATAACTTAATTCGTAGTTTTTACAGTAATTTTGGATATTTTATGTAATACTCGAAATTGATGTGGGCCTATAAAAATAAAAAGCAAACGTGATTTTGTCTCGTTATTTTAAGTTTTATGCTACTCGGGCTTTCCACGTAGTACTAGCCTAGTACATGTGAAAATAAAACCATACTACATTTTAGTTTCAATTGAAATTTTAATCCAGTTAATATTTAGGTTATTAATTTCTTAGAACCGGGTTTTCAGGTAGTTAATGTTGGTAGTAGTCATGAACAAATGATAAACTACAATATAAACGCTCAATTTATGCTAATTATTTGGGCAAAATCATTCTGGTACCTAGAAGTCCGTTCCCTATTAAATACTAAGTAATACTGGTATTTTAAATGCACATATAGTCTATTCTGTAAATTAGTAAATATAACAATATATTAGCTGAGAACAAAAGAATGTGACTTTGTGCAATTCAATATAAATATTAATCCCGATGTTCATTCCTTTCCAATATCGACTGTTTACAAGAATAAAAATCGATTCTAAGCTGCGTTGCCATATATAAAACCCACGAACCTCAGTTTCTTCTCAAGCTGCGTCTCGACTTCGTTTTAGAAATCGCATAAGGATTTAGACCTCAATCACGGTTTAAAAGCCGAGGTTAGGAACCACGATTTCGTCTGTGTTTTAGAAATCGACCCAATATTTCAGTATTTTTATTGCATCATAACAGCTTTTTGCCCTCCACAGAATGCAAGACATAATTTAAGTAAATTCAACAATCTACTCTCATCTTTTTGTATATTCACTTCCTTGCAAGTTTGTGTTGCTAGCTCTGATGCTTTTACTAGACTAAGAAGTTAAATTTAGAGAACATGAGGGCCAGAAGATTTACACCAAATCCTTTTCTTATCCTGTCCAACAATTACAAATTCCATGTAAAAATGAAGTGTTGGCTAGTAGATAAAAGAAACAGCGTGTGTTGCAATTTTTTATTAAGATGAAACACAATACTATTAAAATGTATTTTTTTAATTCAATTCTGAACCGTTAGAAAATGTCTCTGATACAACAATTATTATACTGTTGCGAGATTTTTCTCTCATGCTGCAATAATCCTAGTGAAAAAATTTAAGATCTACATAACGTCTTACAATAACCGCATAATCAAACCTTAGCATAACAGCCCGTCCATTTGTGGTTATAAATCTTGTAGCATATCAGCAGTTTAATGCTCCGGAGGATCCAGAGTAAGGGATTGAGGCAAGTGCAAATTTATATACTTGAAAGAAAAGTAGGAGCAAAAATTATTTAGAGAGCAGAATAGCATCCAGTTTCTCTCTATAAATCTGTGAAATGTATATTCGTAGCAGAAAAATCATATTTGAACAAAACAAGTTCTTTAGCACCCAAATACATTATAAGCATCTGTCATTAAAAAAAAAAAAAAAAACGCAATTATTTGTGAAATTAAGCATTGAAAAAATTTTCCAGAACTGTTCTGGTTGAGCTGCAGTCTGCCTCTATGGAAAACTATAGAAAGTATGGGTATAAGTTCTATAACCATGGATTGCGTCCTAAGTAAAGAAAGTTGAGATTGTTCCAGAAGGGCTGAAAGTGTGTTTATGTCGTCTCAAGCAGTTGCATTTCTCCATATTGAACAAGGTCAAGAACTCGTGTATATTTCAGTTGTTAGTTCCCGATGATGATGATAGTGGTGATTTAGATGATATGGCTGTTAACAGGTTTCACATACACTAACATGTAAGAATTGTAATTTATGTGCACTATTTCACATTTAATTATTCCCATTTAGAATCTGTTGCTTCCAGATTAAATTAACACTGAAAATTTGGGGAATTATCTTTCCAATAAACCCTGAGGTGTCCCTTGTACATTGCTTGTTCAGTGTTTTCCCAAGCCCTGACCTGGCATGTTGATGTAGATAATTCTGTTTACTGTGAATCATTTTGTTTTTAAATTGTACAATGTTATTGAGGGGTTATAAGAGGTTCAGTGTATCAAGATAAAGAAACACGAAACAAAGTTATGGTTTGCTATTTAAAATATTGGGGAGTATATAATTGTTGCTTCCTGTGACAAAGCTTACGTCTTTGCTGATTTTTTGAACTATTCTTTGATAAAGGAAGACAAATGTTTAAAGGTTCGTCTCCACTAATAAACATTTAAGAACAACATGTTAAACTGTTTACTGTTAACATCCCAACATGTTTATTAAACATGTTAATGCTAATTTCATTTAACACTTTGTCCACACTGTTAAACATGGTAAACTTTTGCAATTCATTTTTAATTTTCAGAGAAGTCTATATTGTATCTTAAAAGTATTTATTTCAGTCACTGACTTCACAGTATATGTTTAAGGTGCTACACCTTTACATTACATATTTAAAAGACGTATGAACGTTTTCGTTGGTCTACACCAACATCATCAGTTACGAAGTACATTTCAGCAATATCAATGCTCTCTACATAATATCTACAAATACAAAACATATTTAGTGGCATGCAAAATGAGACATATTAAAAACCAACATTGCTGTGATACACATTGACATTCTGTATGACTGCCTTGATTGTCACTTACTTAAAATACACGTATAGATTACAAAAAATATTGATTTATATAAATATATATATATATATATATATATATATATATATATATATATATATATATACGTGTATTTTAAGTAAGTGACAATCAAGGCAGTCATATAGAATATCAATGTGTATCACAGCAATGTTGGTTTTTAATATGTCTCATTTTGCATGCCACTAAATATGTTTTGTATTTGTAGATATTATGTAGAGAGCATTGATATTGCTGAAATGTACTTCGTATCTGATGATGTTGGCGTAGACCAACGAAAACGTTCATACGTCTTTTAAATATGTAATGTAAAGGTGTAGCACCTTAAACATATGCTGTGAAGTCAGTGACTGAAATAAATACTTTTAAGATGGTAAACTTTACTTTCCTTCTGTAGTCCACCATAAACAGTCTATGAGATTTTAATGTAGGTACCAATTGTTTCTTGTTTTCCAACCTTGGACAATGGACTCAGATGAAGATGGTTTGGCTTTTGTAATTGCCTCTATTGCTTGTTACAAGGCCTTGAAAAGATGAGAATGTGGATGCGGCAATATCTTAGTAAAAGACACAATGCAGAAGACATTCTAAACGAGCTTAAAGTTGAAGATCGATTTGGATTCAAAAACTTTCTGAGAATGTCAGAACACGATTTTAATAATGTAGTGCTGCAAAAAATATTTTTTGTCATATCAAAGGAAAACACACAATTAAGAGCAGCCATTTCATCTCATTTAAAAAAATTACAGCGCGATTGTCTGTCATAGGAGCTATGATATGATAAATGTTTAAGGAGCAGTTAATATCATGTTATTATTTCCGAAGTTTTACGAATATTAATGTTAACATACGTCACCAAATACGACCATTACTGACGTCAACATAGTATTAACGTTTAGCGTACCACGAGGATGCGAAAACTCTCTATTGTATTCTCGAGAACAGTTAAATAATAATTTTCAGTTTTCTAAAACAGTCAGCCTTCTTTGGTTTGTCTCTGTATTATTTTGCAGCCATATCCCACAAACAAGGTTTTTTCCATGAGTGCATTAATCAATTTTATTTTAACGGTATTTTCTTTCGTCCACTCCAGAACTTCGAACAACTTACAGCCAACACTAAGGATCGTATAAAAAAAATCAAGAGGTGCTCCTAGTTACGCGCCACAAAATCGAAAGTTTGTTGCAGAAACTGTACGAACTTTGCCGAATTGTACCGACATTGCACGAGCAAGTGAATCGACTTGACATGTTTTCCATTTCTGCTGGAAAGCACGCCAACATGTTAAAAGTGTTAACTGTTAAGTCAATTGAGACTTGAAATGTCCATATACATGTTAAATTCAACATGTTATATTTATTAACATGTTGTTAAATGTTTAATAGTGGAGACGAGGCTTTATATACTACAGTGACCTCTTTTGAGTTATGGGCCACCTGAGTGCGACTGTTTACCGGGGATGCCAAATAGATTATACCATGTTTATGAGAAATCACCAACGTTCGCAGGAGCAGGTTGTTCGCAACATAACTTCAAAAGGATGGCCTTAAGTTCGATTCTAGCTGGTTACACTAACATATCTAGGCTTGTAACTACCAAACAATGTTTCCACACAGGTTCGTATATGAAAGATGTTCATAATTGTATCCTCTATCATAACATAGTCACTGAATTATTCTGTAAATTACCTGACATTCACCTTACGGTTGTGGAAAACCTCGGTAAAATTCCAATCAGGTAATAAGCGAGGATCGAACCTGCGCCCGAGCGCAACTCTGGATCGGCAGACAAGTGCCTTAGCCGACTGAGCTACGCCGGTGGCCGATAGTGTAATAATAATAATAATAATAATAATAATAATAATATACAGTTATATAATATGTAAGTTTATATGAATTTGAAGTGCATTTTTTTATTTATTTTATTGGGTTATTTTACGACGCTGTATCAACATCTAGGTTATTTAGCGTCTGAATGAAATGAAGGTGATAATGCCGATGAAATGAGTCCGGGGTCCAGCACCGAAAGTTACCCAGCATTTTCTCGTATTGGATCGAGGGAAAACCCTGGAAAGAACCTCAACCAGGTAACTTGCCCCGACCGGGATTCGAACCCGGGCCACCTGGTTTCGCGGCCATCCGCGCTCACCGTTACTCCACAAGTGTGGACTTTGAAGTGCATGTTTATCACTAAGTAAATGAGTCGCTTAAGTAACTACTCATGTCACCACATTAGGTGGTTCCTAAAGTGTAAGTTACGATCCCCTAGGGGTCATGTAAAGAGCTGAGGGAGATCGCGAGACGATTTACAAAATAAATCAAAAAGTACCTAATTAATAGTTATTTATAAACGATCATTTAATAATTGCTATTGAGACACGAGTGGCCGAGTTTCGACGCGAGCGTCAAAAACTGCAAGAGTGTCCTAATAGCCATTATATGCTAGAGTACTCTAGGATTATTATATGAGAGTTACATACAACTGTTTTTCTATGACCTGTAGTAAGGTTAGACAAAAATTAATTAATTCATTAAAAATTAAAATTTATGTTTAGATACTTCTTTATATCTATACTAATAATAAATCTGTAGCAGAAATTTTTCTGGTAATTTTCGATTTTCCAAAAATAATTGGTCGTAACATATATAATTAACCGCCCTGAAACCGAAAATCGCTTTTTTGACATTTTTGTTTGTATGTCTGTCTGTCTGGATGTTTGTTACCTTTTCACGCGATAATGGCTGAACCGATTTATATGAAAATTGGAATATAAATTAAGTTCGTTGTAACTTAGAATTTAGGCTATATGGCATTCAAAATATTTTATTTAAAAGGGGGGGTTATAAGGGGGCTTGAATTAAATAAATCGAAAGATCTCCCTTATTATTAATTTCCATGAAAAATATTACATAACAAAAGTTTCTTTAAAAATAATTTCCGATAAGTTTTATTCTATGCAAAATTTTGATAGGACTGATATTTAATGAGATAAATGAGTTTCAAAATCACAATAACAATGCCATCTAAGGCGGTGTAATGAAATAAAAAACAAATGACTTTGTCTATAAGGGGCCTTGGACAACAACAATCGAAAGCTATGAAACATACGGTAGCCTACAGAGAATGTTTCTGTGTTTGTATGAAGTAATATCGGAAGCTAAATTAACCGATTTGTATAATTAATTATTAATTCACCATTGGAAAGAGTAGTTTTTCTAGATCGACATAATGCTATAATGTTATTACAGTAACTTCTGAGTGAATCGAGGACAGGTAAGATTAAAATAGCTTCTTATGCACAGAAAACTTGATAGGCTATTCTGTACATTCGTTTCCTGTATTTCCTAATATAATTTTTATGACCGAATGAGTGGTCTCTGGACCAAAATGATCGCATTTTAATTTTTTAAATACAATTTAAATTAAGTAACATAATAAACGATTTATCCTTCTATCAAACACGAATGTTCCCGGGATCAAATGTCCTATTTTAATTATGTAATTACTTTATATTTATTTCTAACGGGTGCAGCGGAGCGCACGGGTACGGCTAGTTGACAATATGAAAGTATGAATATGGTTTTAGATAGTGGAAACAAAACAGTGGCGTTTGAGACAATAGGACACAAAAGAATGAAAGTGATTTTTATTTGCAGTTCCAGAGCCTTCTTCAGTTACAAGCCGAAGCATGGGTAGGTTCACAGTCTAGTATATACAATCACGAAGCTCAATACGTAGGGAATATACAATAGATAGTTGCTATTCACTAGGATCGCTGCTATCGCCTCATTACATACAATGCGAAATAGTATCGGCCAGTGGCGTAGCATGAAATTTTGAGCAGGGGAAGCTAACTCAAGTTGTCTTTCATGCAATATGAGAAAACTTATTACAAAAATATGGTCTTAAAATAAATAGTAGTCAATGTCAAGTCAGCAGTCGAAGATTGGTTGGAACCTCGTAACACCAATAAGGCATGACCTCAAATGATACGCAGTAAAATATGATTTCACGGTTTTTACACATATCTCTAACAAATAGACACGTATACGTATAACATTCGCTCATTCCCTGTCATACTTAGATAAATCACAATATTAACGGTCAATAGATACAGTATTAGTATCATTACGTAAGTATGCGTCTGTATTTTGAGTGTGCCCTTCATTGACAGCAAGGGAGTCGGTCATTTGCTTTTTAGATCACACTTTTGTTCGTAAGTCAGTCTTGATAATAGAATTGTCCTAAAAAATTCAAGTAAATTGGTGTCAGGAACTGTTATTTCACTCATTATTTATTATATCAGCCACAATGCACACTAACACTTCAACTGAACACAATTGACGAAAAGGGATAACTCGGAAACTACTTATTTTAAATGTCAAAGCTAGCTTCTTGAGAGCCTTGCGACCAGTGTAGTTTAGTTAGAAAGGGATGGAAAATCTGCGGGTGGGTTACACAGAAGAATGAGTGAAAGAACCAGTCTGCTTGGAAGCTGGTGTGTGCAGGCTTCTTGCTTACTGCTGCATCACAAATCATCCTGGCCTGCCGCATCACAATATTTAACGCGTAAATATAAATTCTATTAAAATTAATAAATAATTTTGTCCATAAACTGCAGGTTTATTATGAAATTATTATTAACTGGGGAAGCTAAGCTTTTTAGCTTACATTGACGCTACGCCACTGGTATCGGCACAGTCTATTGTTCCTAGTACCCTCAACAACTTCGCATTGTAAAGTAAAGTAGTGGAAGAATTGCAATAATAAATTAAAAATAAATAACGACCTAAATGACTTGTACGAGAGGCGTTGTAAAACGGGGAGACGGCACTGTATACTAATAATGTGAAGTGCCGTCTCACCAAAAGGTACATTGCTTAAAGACAAATATACACATTCATACATTCATTCATTCATTCATTTAATATTTAGAAGAATTGTCAATCGCTTTGTCATTATTAATAACCGTGAAAATTGCCAAAGACTGCAGCCATATTTTCTGTCTTGTTTTTATCGCCAACACGCACTTGGTTTATAATACATCAACAATTAACGTTTGGTACGACCGCGAACATAATTCCATCGACACACACTTATATTGTAACATTAATTTAGGTACATTGAAAATCGGCATTAGCACAAACACACATGTTCTGTATCGTAGGCCACCGCTTGACAGTTCATTACAGTGTTGTCGACGTATGATCCGACTTGTAACTGAAGATGGCTTTGGCAGTTCCTATAGGTACGAAAACAGATAAATGAAATCACAGTTCCTTTTTGAAAGGTTTTAACGTTAACTGAAATATAAAAATTATTTAATGATGTTTGATTCAGTCCCGCGCCGTGGCGTCGCGGTATAAGGCATCCCGCTTAGGACTCGCGTTACGGAATGCATGCTGGTTCGAGTCCTCATGGGGGAAGAAATTTTCTCATGAAATTTCGGCCAGTGTATGGGACCGGTGCCCACTCAGCATCGTGATGCGCTTGGGGAGCTACGATAGGTAGCGAAAATCCGGTTTCGCAAACCAGCTATAACGGTGGGGGAATCATCGTGCTAACCACACGATACCTCCATTCTGATTGAATGATTGTCCACCTCTGCCTCGGCATGTGGATGTGAGGCCAGCAGCCGGCTGGTCGGTCTTGGCCCTGCAAAGGGTTGTAGCGCCATGGATTTACTTTACTTAATGTCTGATTCAAGCAGGAAATGTGTAGTTTTGTAGTTGTTTCCATTTTAATTGAGTTTAGCCTACTACACTTTTGCGGTTTGATTAAAGCATTTAACATCTTGAAATCAATGCTATTTATTGAAATTGATATGATATGATATGATATGATATGATATGATATGATATGATATGATATGATATGATATGATATGATATGATATGATATGATATGATATGACATGATATGATACGATACGATACGATATGATATGATATGATCGATACAAATTATCATGCATAATACATTTATTTTATATTTAGAAATATAACACCGTTGAACATAAAATAAAAAAAAACGTTTAATTACGAGTTGTTATAAAGTAAAAAGTAATGAACTCGATAAATATGCCTGTTTTTGAGAAAGAATCTTCTCAAATCTGGACTCCGTATTCTACACACACACACACACACACACACACACACACACACACACACACACACACACACACACACACACACACACACACACACACACACTGACCTCATTTTCTGTTCAAGAAAATTTCTCACTTTTGTTTCGATGACAGAGTCATAGACGACAATAGTAGTATGCGTTACAAGAGCGGTATGTTGAAGTTTTCATGTTCGAGGAAAAGTTTGAAAAAGCGAAACATAGTTGAGCTTTTTTAATTTCCGAGAATTGAAAGAAAACATACCGCTCGTGTATCGTACATTATTTTGTGCGAAGATCGTTTATTACATAACCTGAAAGAGGAATTTCTAATTAGTTGCAATGAAATCTCCATCTTGGTTTCTGTTCAATGACGGCAAATTTGCAAAACAAAAATATCTATCTTCAACATTGTTGCTTTAAAATGTTTTCTGTGATTACTATACTCCAGCAGGCCGTGATATACGTCCGTCCTTTTTTCCCCCCAGTCTATGATGAGTCTGGAATCTTGTTGATTTTTTCACGGCTTCCTTAATGTTACTTGCATCACGAATGCAGTAACTTTAGTGGAGTTGTAGAGTTTACTTAATTTTTGCAAATATTTAAAAACAATAATTAACAGTGCAATTTAGGTGAAATTGCAGTGGTAAGTTTCCAATTTATAACTAATACTATATTGAACGTCTCTAAAAATAATATGTTAAAAGCCTAAAGCAGTAAAATCAATATGTCACTTAAGCGGTAAGAAGAGGGAAAGTGAGCCACCGGCGTGGCTCAGTCGGTTAAGGCGCTTGCCTGCCGGTCTGAAGTTGCGTTCGGGCGCGGGTTCGATCCCCGCTTGGGCTGATTACCTGGTTGGGTTTTTTCCGAGGTTTTCCCCAACTGTAATGTGAATGCAAGGTAATCTATGGCGAATCCTCGGCCTCATCTCGCCAAATATCATATCGCTATCACCAAACTCATCGACGCTAAATAACCTAGTAGTTGATACAGTGTCGTTAAATAACCCACAAAAAAAAAGAGGGAAATTGTTATGTGTGTTAGGTTGGGAATACTGAATGTGGAATTTTAGACTTTCCGCGGATTGGTTTTGTGCGGAAACCAAGCAAATACGCACGATCTCGCACAAAATTATTTTGCATAGATGCGAAGTACCAATGTTAGGGTACAATAATTTCAGAGCTTTTTTTTTTTTTTTTTTTTTTTTGTGCAAACTCGGAGTATTTTGATCCAAAACTGCCAACACTCTGCGAAAAGGAAGTTTAGTTTCAATATTTCATAAATAGGTACGTAGACTACTTCTTTAAGTTTTCCGTTTTTTTTTTTTTTTTTTTTTTCAGCCAGTTGAACGAAACTATAAAAATGGATCCAATATTCATTTGTGACTGTCATATTTGTTGTTTTGAGTTTCTTCCAAAAAATACTAAAGAAGCTGTTTTTTTATTCTGCTACCTTATTGAATATCCGCAAAAACAAACTCAGTATTTGTCGTATCACACGTAGTCAAATTTTTCATACATTTTTTAATGCGCTAGAATTAATCAAATTCCTTTTTGTCAAGTGATGTCGACCAGAAATCAAGCTTCTTTATCAATCCGTTAATTTTATATCTAGCTGTTATTATGTTAACATATTGGTTTTGCAAACTACTGTCGTATTCAAAGTGTTCAAGTACTTGAAAATATCTGCAAAAATGGACAGCCTAATAAATCAAAGAGAATTGTAAAATAGGTTTGCATATTCCGATTTCTCGTCTTGCAGGTAGCCTACATTAGAAGTTCTACTCTTAACTTGAAAACTCTTATCAACATGTTACCTCATGAAAGTCACCTTATTTCCGTGTGATAAAGAAGATTTTCATATAACGAACCTATGTCTTCACAAATATAGCTCAAAATACGACTTTGCAACTCTCTTTGACGGAATTAACCACATTAATGACAGATTTTCAATCACAGTCCATCTCAAGTGGTAATGATTTTGATGAAAGAATTTCTCGATGTAAAAATGTGTAATCTTTTGCCATTCCTTATCTCTTGTAATCCGATAATGAGACCACTTCGATTTTCTGTCATTTTGTGTCATTGTTGCACCCAGTGACGAGGGAGATTATTATTAAAATTGTTTACAATTTACATTATTGGTATTTTAAATTGTGTGTATTATTATTATTATTATTATTATTATTATTATTATTATTATTATTATTATTTGCATATAGAGTGTTAGTTGAGAGACTGGAGGAAAAAACACCTTTGGGGAGGCCGAGACGTAGATGGGAGGATAATATTAAAATGGATTTGAGGGAAGTGGGATAAGATAGAGACTGGATTAATCTTGCACAGGATAGGGACCGATGGCGGGCTTACGTGAGGGCGGCTATGAACCTCCGGATTCCTTAAAAGCCATTTGTAAGTATTATTATTATTATTATTATTATTATTATTATTATTATTATTATTATTATTATTATTACTATTACTATTATTACTGCTCTATGTTGGATATTTTATTAATATTATCACATATTATATTCATTCTTTCATAGTGTTCTGCCCAAGGGCAGGTCTTTCACTTCAAACTCAGCATTTTCCAGTCTTTCCTATTTTCTGCCTTTCTCTTAGTCTCCGCATATGATCCATTTATCTTAATATCGTCTATTATTTGATATCTTCTTCTGCCCCGAAATCTTCTCCTGTTCACCATTCCTTCCAGTGTATTCTTCAGTTGGCAGTTTCTCCTCAGGCAGTTTTCTTTTCTTTTCCTGATCAATTTCAGCATTATTCTTTCTTCACCCACTCTTTCCAACACAGCTTCGTTTCTTATTCTGTCTGTCCATTTCACACTCTCCATTCTTCTCCATATTCACATTTCAAGCGCTTCTAGTCGCTTCTCTTCACTTCACTTCGTCTTAATATCCATGTTTCTGCCCCATATAATGCCACACTCCACACAAAGCACTTCACAATCTCTTCCTTAGTTGTTCTTCTGGAGGTTCGCAGAAGATGGTCCTTTTTCTATTAAAAGCTTCCTTTGCCATTGCTATCCTCCTTTTTACTTCCTGGCAGTAGCTCATGTTACTGCTTATAGTACATCCCAAGTATTTGAAGCTGTCCACTTGTTCTACTCCCTCATTTACAATTCGCAAGTTTACCTTCTTTACGTTTCTTGCTATGATCATGGTCTTCGTCTTGTTTGCATTTATCTTCGTCCCATACTGCTCACAGCTGTCGTTTAGCTCCAGTTACATATCCCTTAGTATCATCTCCTCTTCTACTAACAACGCCATATCACCAGCAAATCTTATGCACTTTATTCTACTTCCCCCTATTATTACTCATATTATATATTTTCTAGTGGCTTGTGCAGCAAATGCTGCAAACTAAGTTCATTAGACGTTCAAATAAACATTTTTCAGATTTATTTTCAATGAAGAATACCAGACATTCAGAAAGTTATTTGCTTCCGTAACAATGAAAGATTCTCTCGAGCCAATACTGAAGAGAACCACGCATATAAATATCTACACCACACCGCCATTAAATATTATTGAAAAGACCCAACCCCACTTGATTAATAACTATAAAAATATTTGATTTTTAATAATATTATTATCTTACGTAAGTTTTATAGCTTTCAGTAACATATACTATATATACTATATAGCCGCCACTCAGTAAAATATAGAAATCAAAATCTAATTTAAGTTATTTTCTACATCTACATAACCCCAAAATATTTCACTTTCATATCATCAATATAGCATTAATATGTATAATTAATGAAAAATAGTCACATCACGGCATTAACTACAATAATACTTCATTTCTAATAGTAATAATGTCATCAAACCACCTCAAGTTTTGTAGTTTTTAATATCCAATACACAGCTGTACCCAGAAAATTACACATCACAGAATCGAACCTGTAAATTATTTTTATTAAGTTTTTAATAACCAATTTAATTTGAGCTCTAAATATGTCAGCATTCTTGCAGATCATGGCCTTCGTGTAATATTGTTTACTGTAGTGTGTGTTTTGTTTTATTCTGAAATGCAATTAGCTAATTCTCAAAACTGACGACAGATGGATTTTGGAAAATAGGACAATTATGTTGAAAAATTGACATTTCACTGAAAACTACTATTTTTCTGAAAAACTTTGAGTTCCAAGCTTCAAAATGAGGGGTCATTTATTAAAATCCGTTCAGCCGTTTTCCCGTAATTTCCATTACCAGTTCAAATTATATATATAGATATTAAAAATATGAACTGTCAGATGCACAAAATGTTAAACGAACGTTTCACAATAAAGTCAGGACTCTAATTGAACATGCCGCAGCACCAAGGACGGGAATTACGTATATTGAAGGAGAGGGGTAAGAGGGCTATGCCTCTGTTGCCAGTTATCTTTCAAGAGTTCCATGTGTTTGCATAAAAGCAGCTAAAGCGAAAGATGTCACTGATTTGCTAAAATGTGTAAATGATGATGGACGTGAATGATATATGGGTATTTTCAGGGAAGCACAGTCTGCGGAGGCATCAGGAGGTGAAACAGACTTCGAAGAGGACTGATACTGACGATGAAGGTCCATAAAATGAAATTTAGTTAGAGGTGCCATCTATTGGATTACGTTGAGAACTAATAGAGGCTTACATGATTATTACAAAATCTCCAGGTGCCATAAAAAAATTAAAAGTAAATGACATTACTCATACGAATTAAAGCACAGTGTTTTAGAGGTTAAAATTCATTTTTCTCTAAAGTTTGTTATTTGGACTCGTTTTCCCTTCTCTAATTTTTCACTGTCAGAGTAACAAAATCTACATCGAATTGAATACCTCTCTTAAAATGAGTTTAAAATCGACAATGCACAATATTTAACATCTGCACTGCAGAACTGTCAAAAGAACCTTTTCGATATGAAGGGTTGGCGGGAAGAACGATATCGTCTATTCATTTTATTTTCATTTTTTATGTGTGAGGTCATAATGTTATTATGCTAAATATTTTTCTGCACTAGAAGAATTTAATTTTTTGTTTTCAGTTACAATTTGTACGACACAGCTTCTATTGTCGTCAGTATTGGTATTGAACCATAAATGTACAAAAAATAAGTTTAAATAAAGATACATAATTACTGGAATATTGATATATACAGATTATCGGAGAAATAATCCCAGAAGTTTGCCCAGCAATTGTCAGCGCATTAAAGAAAAAAGAAAAGAAAAACATCAAGAAGAGTTAAATCATAGTACCAACATAATGTGCTTCTTTAATGAGGATATTTTAATTGCAATATAAATAATGAAACATTGAGAGAATTACAGTTAAAAATTCGAAATATCACACCAAGAAAAATCAATAATATTTCAAAGTCGCATTGTTATAAAGAAACACGTACAACAAAACTACAAACATATTCTTTTTCGAGTAATCAAAGTTTGATTGCCAAATAGAAAAACTTATGCTTTATTTAACGACGCTCGCAACTGCAGAGGTTATATTAACGTCGCCGGTGTGCTGGAATTTTGTCCCGCAGTTCTCTTACATGCCAGTAAATCTAATGACATGAGCCTGTCGCATTTAAACACACTTAAATGTCATCGACTTGGGCCGGGATCGAACCCGCAACCTACCCAAGCCGACTTTGCCAAATGATGTTTTTAATTTAAGTGTACAGTCAAAATGAGTATTTTAAATCAGCCAAAGAAAATTATTTTAAAATAAAACATAGGAATGCAAATATATACAACAAATACTACAAAAATTGTTATTCAATTCATTAAAAATGATAATAAGAAAAAACTGAAGACATTAAACGTGCTGATTTTGACTATCGGAGTAGCCAATGTGATGAACATTCTGGGGACGGAGTTTTGACTGGATGATGTTGGGGAGAGCCAAGAGAGTTTGATTCAATCCGAAAGTGACAGGGTGTAGTGTAGTAAGAATGGGATTGGAGATTTTGTCATTAAAAGTCGGCTTGAGAAGACTTGAGCCGGAGAACGTTGCGGTGATTCGGAAGCTGAAGCATAGGAAGTTGAGGGAGTAATTGGGAATAAGACATCAAATGAAGGTGCAGATGAATGAAAACGTTCTTGTCCATAGTAAGATGGTATTTCTAAGAAGTTTCGTTTTGCTTTCATCTGAATGTCATAAATATCTTGCTGAATTCCTTTCCCAATTCGAAATTCTATCTTAATATCAATCCTGGAAAGACACAAGCAATCATATTAGGACACAAACGGCAAACCGACGCTGTAAAACACCTCGACATTTCCCCCGTTAAAGTAAGTACAGTGCATATCCCTTTCAATTCTTCGGTAAAAAATTCTTGGCATTCACATGGATAATAATCTCAACTGGGACATGCAAATCACAGAAACCTGCAGAAAAGTATATTCTATTATCCATGTGCTAAAAAGGGTAAATGTTCATCTTCCCTCTTGCTTAAAAATGTCCCTTGTGCGGACGCTTGTATTTCCCTATTTTGAATATGCTGACATTTTACTGACTGACCTTTCCAGCGACAACAAAACGAAACTTCAACGTGCTCATAATTTGTGTGTACGTTTTGTAAGCAATGTTCGTAAATATGATCACATTACCCCATCCCTGGAAGCAATAGGTTGGCTTAAACTAAATAAGAAAAGAAATTTACATTCATTTCTCCTTCTCTTCGAAATCTTGAACTCTTCTATTCCTTCGTACCTGTCGTCTCCCACCATAATCTGAACACACGCTCTCGCCATGAAACAATACTAACAATACCATCCCATCGCACCTCCTCATACTCATCCTCTTTCACAATAGCCCTGCCAAGACTCTGGAATTCGTTACCTGCTAGCATCAGGGACTGTCGAAATAAAATTGAATTCAAACGCAAACTTACTAGGCACTTGGTCAGTAATTGAGACTCGTTCAGACATGGTTTCTTGTAAATAGTTCTCTTAATCTATCACAAAATATTTCAATATCCGGTAATTTCATCACTATAGAATTTTGTTATTGTAGGTTTAATTTGTAATTTAGTAAATACAAAAATGTTCTTTTTTCTTAACTTCTATGATAAAATGTCTAGCTTTCATTAATCAGGTATTCTTGTCGTACTTTAATTTTTATTGTAATTGTAAATTTAATATTAATTGTAATCGTATTGTTCATGTTATAGTTGTAATCCCCTGGTAGAGGGGCAGAGAAGGCCTGATGGCCTTATCTCTACCAGGTTAAATAAATAAATACTAAATACTAAAATAAAAGAAAGTACAAATTGATTTGATTTCACATTGTTCAACAGTGATCTTTAACCTTCCAGAAACCATCGGCGTGGTTCAGGCGGTAGCGCGTTTGCCTGCTGATCCGGAATTGCGCTCAAGCATGGGTTCGATTCCCGCTTGGCTGATTACCTAATTGTGTTTTTCCGAAATTTCCCTCAACAGTAAGACGAATGTCAAGTAATCTATGGCGAATCCTCGGCCTCATCGCGTCAATTGCCAATTCGCTATCACAAATCCCATCGACGCTAAATAGGGCCTAACCTAGTAGTTGATAGAACGTTGTAAAAATAACCAATTAAAAAATTAACGTCTCAGCAGCGGCTTTTGCCAATAATTCTGTACTATCATCCTGCTTTTTCGCTCGTTTTGGAGCCCTGTCTCATCTTGCGTGTTAACTGGCAGGTTCCGTTGTTTTTATTATAATAGTCGATATCACCAGGATTCGACAAGACTGGACATAATTTATGAGGTGCAGTCTACTTCAGACCACTCCATGCTTGAGGTGTGCTCGCTTCACGAGACAAACGGCAACGAACCTGTCCACACTGCGGCAACGAATCCCTTTGTGTTCGCGAGAAAAACCGACAAGAAACGGATCGCTGCGCGGCATTTGAGGTGTGCGCGTTCTGGCCGCAGCGGGTGCTTGAAATCGCGTACAAACGAGCGAACGAAGCCTCGAATTCTGTTCGACCCTTGTTGCATTACTAGGGACCGGATTTTTATGCAATATCAAGGTGTGAAATATGTACATATTTATGTAAGAAAAATACGCTGAATATGTACCAAAATAAGTAAAATCATGAAAATATTTAATATCAATATCTGGCAGGTATAGGATAAGGAAGACTCTCCAGTTGTGATTTCATAGAGCACCCGACATTTTTACCGCACACTTTTTTACTATTTTTCCATCTGTAGTGAATGCTTCGTCCAATGCAATCCATGATTTTATTTTTGTCGTTAGAGTTGAAGATACAGGGGGAATTTTTAGATAGTTAAAAGCAGTAGATAAACTCACTTGCACTTTATAGGTACTGTAAGTACTAAAACTAGAGAACTGAGTGAAATGAATGACACAACAGTACTGCAAGCACTGTTTCGCTTTACTGGATTAGGAGAAAATAAGAGGAGATGTGGAACACATACATTTTAGCTGCTCCCTGTAAGAAACAAGTACCTAATAAAACCTCAAACTATAGGCATTTACAAACTGTTGTTTGAAAAGTGACATTCCTGCCTTATTCAGAAGGGTAGGATTATTCCAGCCGAGAACCATACTTTTTAATTCCTCGAAAAATCCCATTTCCGTATAGGTCTACTAAATTTAAAATAAAGAGGTCAAGCAACAACCTGAAAGTCTCATGTCAGACTTGACACGGGTTTTCCCTGGAAGAATTAGGAAGAGGGTGGGTAAGGTTGCAAATTGCATGGGAACGACTTGTTAAGACGTGTGCAGAACAATTATAGTTCGAGAAAAATCATGTCGTCCTCCACCGCATGAAGACAACGCTACTTTTTGAGTGATTTTTACAATACAAGGTAGTTGTATGAGAATGGTCGCCTTTTGTTCACTCATATTTACAGTGGGCGATATGGGGTGAGTGCCTCTATTACTTCCTGGAACTAAGGACGTTATGTTTCATCCCGAAATATATCCTTTCTTGGATAGGTAAAAAGGCTTTTTAAATCTGTGCGTTTCAAATTGTAAACTTCCCCAACAGAAGTTTTCTTTTTCCTTTCAGAGAAGTAAAAATGAATAAAACTCCTAAATATGTAGATTTATGTAATACTATGCCATAATATGTAATGTGGGGTAAATACACCGTGTTCCGCTTATAAGTATAATAAAAGAAATAGTTATAATTTCATAACAATGCATGCAAATGGGTTAAGATTGGTACCATTGTAAAGAGGAAATTGGGAAGTTTTAATCCACTGTTGTTACTTATTTTTAGAAGACTCACGCATGCGCAGATCATTAAATAAGAGAATTCGTATCGTATCTTTAGTCAGTCAGCATGTGGACGCCACAGCAGAAAGCCTTTTGTGTGCTGTCATTAGCAGAACATAGATCCATAATTCGTGTACAGCGCTTGTTTCGCCGTCAGTACAATCTTAGACCGAGGGAAGCTGTACCGACGTACGTCTCAATAATGAAATGGGATAGGCAGCTCAGAGAAACAGGAAGTAAACCGACACAATTGTCGCATCTGGGGGTCGGAAAATCCAAGTGTCGTAATTGAACACCAACGGGATTCCCCTAAATGGAATGTTTGGTGTGGGATCATGCGTGACAGAATCATTGGTCCCTATTTCTTTGCTGAAAAGACAGTCACTGCAAACACGTACCTGGATATGTTGCAACTGTATGCTGTGCCACAACTCCCAGATGGAGCAATTTTCCAGCAAGATGGGACTCCACCACACTTTGCCAACATGGTTCGCACATTCTTAGACGAACAATTCCCTGCAAGATGGATCGGAAGAAGATCACCGTACATCACATGGCCTGCCAGATCACCAGATCTAACACCACCTGATTTTTTCCTGTGGGGGTTTGTTAAGGACCAGGTCTACAGGACGCCAGTACGTGATTTGGCAGACTTACAAGAAAGAATTTATGCTGCTGTCAACAATGTTACACCACAGATGCTTCATAACACTTGGGTCGAGGTTGAATACCGGTTGGATATTTCCCGTGCCACCAATGGAAGCCATGTTGAGGTTTATGGAACATAAGGTAACAAAAATTCCCAGTTTTCATTCTTTGTAGCAGTTGGTTTCAACTATATACTTGTATTAATTCAGAAGTTATAGCTATTTCTTTTGTTATACTTATAAGCGGAACACTCTGTATTTTAAAATATGTAGTATCAAATTTAAATATATTAATGGTAATTACAAGATTCGCAAAGATTTGTTATTTATAAACGATTAGGTTGAAAGGAATATAATATGTAATTACATAAAAATCCGGTTCCTACGCATTACTGCCGCGGCTCGTCCGTGTATTCCCGGCTTTAGCCGTACGAAATGGAAATATAAAAATTGGAAATTTATCCTTCGAAGAGGTGGAAAAATTCAAGTATCTTGGAGCAACAGTAACAAATATAAATGACACTCTGGGGGAAATTAAAAGCAGAATAAATATGGGAAATACCTATTATTCGTTTGAGAAGCTTTTGTCAACCAGTCTGCTATAAAAAAAAATATGAAATAATTTATAAAACAGTTATATTACCGGTTGTTCTGTATGGTTGTAAAACTTGGACTCTCACTTTGAGAGAGGAACAGAGGTTAAGGGTGCAAATCAAGCTTTCAGGTATAACTCCCTGTAAAGTTGATTTGAATAATTTCGAGGGAAAAATTGTTCCGGGGCCGGGCATCGAACCCGGGACCTTTGGTTCAACGCACCAACGCTCTACCAACTGAGCTACCCGGGAACTCTACCAGACACCGATCCAATTTTTTTTCCCTCTATATCCACAGACCTCAAAGTGGGCTGACAACCGTCAAGCAACCAACATTGAGTACACGCTAACTCCGTGTGACTTAAATTGTGGTTTTCTGTTAACGAACAGTGACGTGCCACACGGAGTTAGTGTGCACTCAATGTTGGTTGCTTGACGATTGTCAGCCCACTTTGAGGTCTGTGGATATAGAGGGAAAAATTGGATCGGTGTCTGGTAGAGTTCCCGGGTAGCTCATTTGGTAGAGCGTTGATGCGTTAAACCAAAGGTCCCGGGTTCGATGCCCGGCCTAGGAACAATTTTTCCCTCGAAATTATTCAGAGGTTAAGGGTGTTTGAAAATAAGGTGCTTAGGAAAATATTTAGGGCTAAGAGGGATGGAGTTACAGGAGAATGGAGAAAGTTACACAACCCAGAACTGCATGCGTTGTATTCTTCACCTGACATAATTAGGAACATTAAATCCATACGTTTGAGATGGGCAGGGCATGTAGCACGTATGGGCGAATCCAGAAATGCATATAGAGTGTTAATTGGGAGGCCAGAAGAAAAGGCCTTTGGAGAGGCCAAGACGTAGATGGGAGGATAATATTAAAATGGATTTGAGGGAGGTGGGATATGATGGTAGGGACTGGATTAATCTTGCACAGGATAGGGACTGATGTCGGGTTTATGTGAGGGCGGCAATGAACCTCCGGATTCCTTAAAAGCCATAAGTATCACCATTAGCACCGGGAAAGCTGAAATAAGCTTAAGCGTAATGATTAATGGATGACATTGCCACTTATGAAAGAGGTAAGCTTACAGTCTCCCTCTTGTCTAGTTTAATGGCTGTTAAAATTATCGGCAACCTTTGAAAGGATGGGATGCGGCCCCGTTTGTGCTGTTCTGGTTGAGAAATCATCGACTATCTACTGATTATTATTATCAAACATCAACATATCACAGTCTAGTATATACAGTCACGAAGCTAGAGTTGATGAGGGTACTAGAAACAATAGATCGTGCCGGTACTGTTTCACATTGTCTATGATGAGGCGATAGTAGCTCCTAGTGATCAGCAACTATCTGTGGATGCATATTCCCTACGTATTGAGCTTCGTGACTGTATATACTAGACTGTGGCCATATTTAAAAGCATATTTCCTAAAGTAAAATTGTTCCTTACTTGGTTATCTTAACGAAGCTGTATCAACTACTAGGTTATTTAGCGTTGATGAAATAGATGATATCGAGATGGCGTTTGGTGAGATGATGGCGCGAATACGCCATAGATTACCTCACATTTGCGTTATGGTTGGAGAAAACCTCGGAAAAAACCCAACCAGGTAATCAATCCAAGCTGGATTCGAACCCATGCTCGAGCGCAACTTCGGATCGGCAGGCAAGCGCCTTAGCCGACTGACAAACAAACATTCTCATGGGGGGCAGATAAAAAAGTTATTTTTTTCTTCCACTATGTTAATTATGTTAAGACAAGTGCTTGCACAAATTTTGGCCAATCAAGCGCAATTACGAGAGCCGTTGGGGCTGTTGGGGCCGTTTACAGAAAGAAAATACAATTTCATTGGAAAAATTTATTGGTACCGTTACCGTTGAACTATTTTTCATCATATTCCCCACTGGAATTATGACATTTGTCATACCATGGGATCAACGGAGATGTGCAGACGGTTGTCACACACTGGTTCCGATCCCAGGCGGCAGACTTCTAAGACACAGGGATACAAAAGTTGATCCCACGGTATGAGAAATGTCTCAATTCCGGTGGGGAATATGTTGAAAAATAGCTCAACAATTGCTGTATCTGTTCCAATAAATCTTTATATGAAATTGTGTTTTCTTTCTGTAAACGACCCAGGGAAACTTATTTTTACGGCCTTCGTAATTGCACTCGAGTAGCCAAAATTTATATAAGCATTTCTTTGACATTATTAACATGGTGGGAGACAAAAAATAATTTTTTTATCTGCCCCCATGAGAATGTTTGCTTGTGAACTGCGCCGGAGGCTTTCCTTAATTTACTCTGCGTGACATTAGGTACCCATTTCTTTTTAATTTCGTTTAATATTCACCATGCCCCATAACATATAGTCATATTACATGGTTTATAGCAACTTCTTTATCACTTATGTTTTCATTGGTGTCTCATTGTCTTTTGCTTCATTGTTCCGTCATTTTGTTGATTTTTTTTTTATTTTAGTAGGCTATTTTGTGCGAGATCGTGCGTATTTGCTCGGTTTCCACACAAAATCAATCCGCGGAAAGTCTAAAATTCCACATTCAGTATTCCCAACCGAACACACATAACAATTTCCCTCTTCTTACTGCTTAAGTGACATATTATTCATTTTACTGCTTTAGGTTTTTAACATATTATTTTTAGAGACGTTCAATATAGTAATAATTATAAATTGGAAACTTACCACTGCAATTTCACCTAAATTTCACTGTTAATTATTGTTTTTAAATATTTGCAAAAATTAAGTAAACTCTACAAATCCACTAAAGTAATTGGATTTCGTGATGCATGTAACATTAAGGAAGCCGTTTGTTTTAAGTTCGCATTTATAGACTGGGGGGAAAAAAAGACAGACGTATATCACAGCCTGCTGGAGTTTAGTAAACACAGAAAACATTTTAAAGCAACAATGTTGAAGATAGATATTTTTCTTTTCCAAAATTTCCGTCATTTAACAGAAACCAAGATGGAGATTTCATTGCAACTAATTAGAAATTCCTCTTTCAGGTATGTAATAAACGATCTTCGCACAAAATAATGTACGATACACGTACAACTACGTTTCGCTTTTTCAAACTTTTCCTCGAACATGAAAACTTCAACATACCGCTCTGGTAACGCATATTACTATTACGACGCTTTATCAACATCTTAGGTTATTTAGCGTCTGAATGAGATGAAGGTGCTAATGCCGGTGATATGAGTCCGGGGTCTAACACCGAAAGTTACCCAGCATTTGCTCATATTGGGTTGAAGGAAACCGTCGGAAAAAACCTCAACCAGGTAACTTGCCCCGACCGGGAATCGAACCCGGGCCACCTGGTTTCGCGGCCAGACGCGCTAACCGTTACTACATAGGTCTGGACGATTTTGTTAATATTCATTATGTTATTCACTGTTGGATGTTCATTATCACTATCTTTCAGTTAATGAAACTAGTTCTATTTACACAATTTACATATATACACTTTTAGTAATTGGATTTTCACTATCACTATCTTTCAGTTAATGAAACTAGTTCTATTTACACTATTTACATATACACTTTACATTTAGATTCGATCCCTCCTAGCATCGGCCCTACGAGGAAAAAACTACCAAGTAGAGGAGGAGTTCCATGGTTTGTCCACAAATGGGTCTACAAGGCGCATTGACATCATCGCTATCCCGACAAGATTAACAAGCGAATTCATAATTGATCCAACTATAAGGATGGAAACGTACGAAAATCAACCTGCTGAGATACATCAGGGAAAATGCGACATATACGACCCCACTATACCATATTATAAGGAAAAATATCATCTAACATCGATCGAAGTTATTGGATTACTGATTGGGGCTAGAGGAACCATCACAAAAAGATTTGCGCATTTTTGTAAGCAGTTTGGTCAAGGACAAACTCTTGTCACTGAAGTATCTATGTCTGCAGTGAAGGGATCTATAAAAATACTAAGAAACCATCTCTACAGTTATATAGATTGATCTCTTTGCTATGGCGATCTGCTCTCTTAAGTTGCGTCTTGCAACTAGTGCTAAATAGACGACTGTGATCACCCAATAGCTAATAGATACTAGGAAATTTTATGTTTCTTCTGGAATTAATGATGTTTTGTTTAGTCTTTTCCAATTATTTCTAATTGTGCTATTTCTTATTCTTTTTCTTCTCCATTCTTTTCTTTTCTTTTTTTTTTTTTTTTTCATTATTACAACAATTTTTTATGGTAAGCTTTGTCTTCTAGGCAGCCTTCACTTGGAGGAAGCTGAATAAAATTTATTCGAAATAAAAATAATTATAATTATTGGGTACCCATGGTACCTCCCTTGATTTATAATTTCAAACTTAGGGCTTGTAGTTCCACTCTCTATTGAAATTGCCGAATTATAATATAATCTTTCTATTAGGTTAATTAAATGTTGTGGGTAGCCTTTACCTTCCATTATATCCCGTTTTCTATATCAAAGTACGAGTATTTACTCTGTCAAAAGCTTTGACGTAGTCGACAAATGAAATAAGGGGTAGGCCTATTCTTTTCCTCCTCTCACATGTGTAATTCCAGTTTGTACCGCTCGCGGTGCGCTAGTGATCTCTCCCCCGTCTCGTCCCATCCACTGCGCATATTTGTGCACATGTCTTGATTCATGTGTTTCGCAGGCAGGTCGCTAGGGGAAGTCTGCTCAGTTCAGCTGAGACCGTGCGGTGTTCGTGTGGTGTAGCGTGTCCGTATTGACGATGCTAGTCCCCTCTTGTCAGTGCGTTAGGTAGACGCCGGACGAACAGCGTGTTAGGCATGCTTTGTTTTTTACTGTTTCTCGCTTAATGGTGCGTGGATGAGAAAGTGTATCATGTGTTTGTGTCACGTGTAAAAGGATATACACACAACAATCATGGTCGGACAAGGTAAGCCACCCTACAACATTGCCTACCCCCAGTATTGACGTACAACATTGCTTCGGCATGCTGTTATGTTTGCGTGTTCTGGGGCTGTTCTCCCCTCATTAAAACCCAAAATACTGAATTAAATATAATAGATCCAAAGGTTATTTATACTACACTTTTTTAATTTTAAGACAGGGTTGTGAATATAGCTTTGTTATTATATCTTAATGAGGTAAAGTTATAAAAGCGTACTCACATTATTACGGAAATACAATTGCAATGTTATGACATTTATGTATTTAATATTTAGAAACTCGGTTCACTCTGGATCGAAGTTGTATGCACTACACTGTGAGCATAGGGCGTTATTCTTGAATTACATAGTAGGGGGCTTTTAGCGTGCAGGGATTTATTTATGAATACGGTTCCATGGGTGTAACTTAATCTTCCACCGTCGGCGAAAGATGTTCTTCATGGAACGCTTTTTGTTGCTAGCCTCCCTTCTCTCTCTCTTCGAACCAACATGATCTCAGCGTGTGCTCTCCACGGGAACTTGTGGGAGGAGGAGCATTTCTTGTGCCTCCACCTGTCTAGCTGAGGGCATAGAACAAACCGATTTGCAAGCAGATGTTCCTGTTTTGCAACATATTGAAAGCGAGCCCTCATGTTTGTGGGCATTTAAATTTTTAAATGCCAGTTGGAAGAGTTTTTGTTTTCTTTTGCGCGTGCTGCTAGAGCAGAGGTCAATGACAAGTTCGGAAATGTACATTTTTAGTCGGAGCACACCTGGAAAATCGTAGATGTCACTTCAAGCACAGAATCTTCGTCTGAAATTTCAATCCATATAAATTAACTCGGTGTATTGTGCAGTCAATTGTTTTATTTCTTTTTGTGTTTACATGTACGTATAAATAGATGTTGTAGTTGGTTGCGGATGAAGAGATTAAATAATATAACAATAATTACGACTACCGGATATGTTTACAACGCTAGTATATCATGCGCTTAACAAGACTTCAAATTGTTACAAAACACGTAACAATGTGTAGCGGAAAGCGACGCTGTTACGATAAAATATCTGATGGAAATGATGAAATACTTTAAAATAGTGGCAATACATCGAATAAAAAAGCCGTAAAACAATTGAGGGGCGTTTTTGCAAAAGTCGATAAATGCAGAAAACAAGATTTTACATAAATTACACTAAGTGACAGGATCTATCGAGTTTTGAAAAAAACCTGGAAGGTTTGGTAGTCTCTACATACGGTATGAATCAAGTTTTGGTAAATCTGGTTTCATAGATCGATTCCGGAGATAGAAAACATACGATATCCATATGTAACTCACTATCGAAAATTTCTGCACCTATCGACTTTTGCAAAAACGCTCCTCAATTGGTAAAAGAAATACAAAAACAAAGCATTAAATAAATGTAAATTAATAGGTATAGAAATGGACATAAAGGAAGAAGTTAAATGTTTATTCTGTACAAAACTGATTTGCAGTTTATAACGATTATTGCATTGTTGAAGACAGGAATTTTATTGGCTGTATTTGAGAGAAGCAAGCAATGCCCTCTACGAGAGCAATCTATTGATTTGTAAGTGCAAGGAAGATTAATTTTGTTACGGCAAATGTTAAGTTTTCATATAGGGTTACATTTTTCGGTGCCACGACGCTGTTTCTCAGGGCGGTGTCTTCCCCCGTTGGCTCTGGCCGTCGTCTGTACCCTCGCTATGATAATCGATGCCCCGTTCGTTACTGCCCCTCCCCTCAGCCAGCTCGCCGTGACGTCATGCCGCATGCAGCCCCTGCTAGCCCCGGTGCAGTAGGGTGGGGCCGGCGCCACAGCGCAGTGTGCCCTGCTCCGGGTGCATATGCAACGTCCCCCACGGGAGTCAAGAAGTTCGGCGGCTTGGCCAACTTTTATCACTTGCCGCAGTTTTGTCGGATGTTTTGCATGTGTAATTGTATCCGGGGATAGGAACAGTGTTGCCAACAGATGGGCTCTTTTCGTATGTAATTCCGGGGATCCGGGTCTCGATACCAGAGGTCGGCTTTCCTGGTCGCAATGCTTTTCTAGTTTATAGTTAATAATTATTTCAGTTAGTGACAGCAATAATTGTACATATGGGCTATTCCATCTCAAATCGACCGACATACAGAGAAAATTGACCTTGCAATTTTTAAATACAATGAAACTTTTTCTGTCCGATGACAACTGTGATACAATGCTTTGTGCAAAGTTTGAGGCATTAGAACTTCATAGTGTTTAAATTAAAAATATTTAAATTTATCATATTTTCATAAAATTAGCAACTTTAAACTGTTGTGATTCCGAAACCCTTTCACCCAATGATCAAAATCATGGTTTATTTTGGTGCTGAGAAATTAAAGTTTAGGGAAAATTTTAGAACACGGACTGCACCTACCAAATTATGTCTTAAAATACTAAAAAGAGCAGATTTGTCTGAGTTTGTCGAATGCGCATCATTATATTTACGAAAAGGCACTTTTCAGTGCCAATAATTTATTTTGTGTGCACAAGGTTGGAATTTTGAAGTAAGAGGGAAAGGGTGTAGTCCGTGTTCTGGAGTTTATCCAAAGTTTATATTGACATGTAAACAGTTTTTCTTACTTTTTATGGAAATGGAGAAATTTAGATTTTTCTTCATTAAGACGCCTTTGCCTAGTAAAAAATATTTTAAAAATATATAGTTAGATTCCGCATTGAAAGTACAAATAAACATATTTTTTTACTGGTGCACCGTTGATAAGAAAATATTGAACATATCAAATAAAGAAAATAAATAGTACGCGCGTGAAGTAACCAGCTGACTGTGAGGCGGGAGCTAGCCGAGACAAGCAAGGCCAGGAGAAAAACACGTGATGTTTCGTCTAGTAGCGCATAGCTGGGCTAGCTTTGTCACAGGTTTTCATAAACACAAGAGTAAAATGACGCCCAACGCTCGCTTATCTTGAGCTCTCGGCCAGTGCGTGCGGTACTGCACCGTTCAAGTCCAGGCGTGTGAAAATAATTTATTTAATACCCTCGAAACTTATTGCCCAGCCACTAAGCAAACAATGCCGAATCCCTCTTAATAATGCAAGTTTTTTTCTCAAATTTTTCACATTTTTACAAATGGGCAAAAAGCCTAAAAGTAAGTAAAATCAGATTATCTGTCTCTCTGTATACAATAAAAATAAGGATTACTTCTTATCATAACCTACCAAATGTCAGCTTCAAAATGAGCTCCAGTTCAATGTTATGCAGTAAATGGTTCCAGAGTTCTGAGCGCTGAAAGAGGCTTGTTTTTATAAAATACGCTAAATTTGTCGCTCAATAGTACGGAAACCGTTTGACTTTCGATAGTATATTTTTGAAAATGCACTCTCCTCAGCACCTTGTATAAATTGGGAAAAAATTAGAGTATTAAGAAAATGCGAGGTTTTTACTGATTGATTTCACATCAAATAGCCCATATAGTCACATTTACTCAAGAAATAATAATAATAATAATAATAATAATCATCATCATCATCATCATCATCATCATCTGCCTTTCAGGTATTACGCCAAGTGGTCTGTTACGGTTTCACTCCAGTGCTTCAAAGTCTGCCGAAATTTCTTTTCCCTCGCGGTGGGTATAGCATCCGCGATCACTTCATACCTAGCCGGTGTCAAAGACGTTTTCCTCTGAAGAGATAAGATAAGATAAGACCTTCTCAGATGCTGCTCCAGTCACAAGGAGCGGTGACATTCTGTGGCTCCAAGGCAGAATGTCATATGTCAATTTTTGGCGAACTTCAGCTTTGCGAGCCACATATGTCTACTCAATGATGCGTTAGAATTTTTGCGTTAGCATTTTAATTAACGTGCCGATATCAGTTCCATGTGGAGTATAAAAACTTCGAGTTCATTGATGATGACAAAAACGTTAGTAATTTTAATGGAAAGTCATCTTGTAGCTTACAATTTATTCACTGTAGATGGTGATGGTAGAAATGAATGTATTGTTGTAGATATAAAAATAATTGTAACTAGGAATAATCTTTACAACGAAAATGTGACAACGCCACTTACATTTTATTTACTGTAGATGGTGATGGTAGAAATCATTATATTGATGTCTGTATAAAAATAATAATTATTGTAACTAGGGATAACTTTTACCATTAAAATGTGACAACGCCGCTTGACATTACAAGTATCGATGCAAAAAAAAAAAACTGCTCTCATAACTCTTCTTCCATCTTTACAAATCTTAAGGAGAATGGAGACAGTTCAAGTTCCTGGGCAATAGACTACTGCTGTTTACAAATTAATGATCCATGCTTCACTGGTCAGAAAGGGTTAAACGTAACACACGATTGTTAATTATGTCGAAATATGACCTCCTTCGACAATAATCTTTCTGGTGCGGTCCAGTCTCCCAAACACCCACTGTCCACAAATTTTACACCTCCACTGACACTAGAAATGCTTTCTTGCTGGTGCGGTCCAGGAAAATTGGATACATTTTTATATGAACTTTTTTACTTGGGACAGTTCATACTACCTTCTCCTAAAATATTTACCTACTATTTCTACTGAAACACCCGGTATATGTAGGATACATGAAGAATTACATGCGTTAGCGCAATCATCTTCACTATCTCCGCCACTATTACTATTCTTAGCTTTGTGCGTTAAACACATCCATCTGCAGTGTCAACAACTTCTTTTAACTTCACATCTGTTCTGAAAATTCAACCATACACATGATTCACTGCTGGCAGAAAAACCCCCTAATGTGCGGTTTACCATGAAGATTATTCACATTTGGGTGTAGTGTACATAAACACTCGGTTTAACTTAAACTTTCAGGAAGGTTATGATGAGTAATGTGTGTTCCACTGTAAACTAGCTTATTTTAACTTTAATTGCTAGTTTTAGCCTATCTTTCTTTCTTATGGGCCCCCTTCTTAGCTTGCTTAGCTAGAAGTTCCTCACCAAAGGAAATTCAATTAAATTCTTCCAAGAACTTCAGGGATTATTTTATGCTGAACAAAGCCATTAATGACTGCCTCCGTGGTCAGGAGGTCCCGGGTTCGATTTCCGGGCTCGGCTCTCTGTGAATTTTTCTTGAAGAAGAGGAATTCCCTGGGTGTCTAGAGTCTGGAAATTTGTATGAATGTGAGTGTGATTGTGAGTGTGCCGGGTTAATATTAATTAACCAATCATCACAAATATAAAAATACATCAGGACTGTCTTTGGGCAGTAACCTTATTTATTTATTTTTTATTTATTTAAATTCAAATATACAGAACAAAGAAATATAATTACAAAACAAACAAAGAGAAATAGAAATAAAATAATACAAGCAATATAAAAAGAAGATACAGTAGTATTAACAAAATTTGAGACCGAATGAGCAGCGCTCGTGCTCGGTCGCAGTTCAGATATAATATTAAAATAAAAAATAATAATATAAATAAATAAGTAAAATAAAATAGGAACTAAAATATAATTACAGCGGCAATGGAATTATATAATATAATATTAACACTAGAGAAGAATTATATCGCACGTGAAAAGTAGGACTAATATATATTTCAAAATTATAGAATACAAATATAATATAGGTTGATTAATTCATACACATAGGCTATAAATTTATTTAATCAAATTGAAGATATTAACACGTTTCTAATTTTCTTGTTATATGTTAGTGGGTTACATGTTAGAAGTTCTGGGTGTAATTTAGTTAAAGCATTGTACAACCGAGGGCCAAAATTTATGCTATGCTTTAGACCAGCAGATGTGAGACATTTAGGTTCTACTAATGTTGAATTAATATTTCGTCTTGTGTCATAATTGTGTGTCTGTAATACAAACTTATTACGATTTTTATGATAAAATTTTAACAGCGCATACTTATAAATTTGTTCAATATTAAATACATTAAATTCAGAATAAATTAATTTAGTTGGATAATCGAAACGTTTCTTCAAACAAATTTTAATTATTCGTTTTTGTAGTAAATTTAACGGACTAAGATTAATTTTTGTACTTCCACCCCAAACAATTATACAATATTGAATGATAGACTGAATAATGGCCAAATAAACATTTTGTATAACTCTAATAGGTAAGTAGCATCGAAGATTAACGAATTTATAAATTGTTTTACGAAGCCTCTTACAAAGATAAGTAATGTGATGAGGCCATTTTAAATTCTGATCAATAATGATGCCCAGATATTTGACATACGTGGCTTCTTTCAAAGGTGGACATTTACAACTTTTGGGATCTAAACAATTTTCACTGTGTATTATTAGTCTATATTTATCGCTAAATTTTAAATTTTGAACACTGGCAGCTGTTAACGAAAAAGGAACAGACGTTTCAGCGTCACATTGTTGACAAGTAACTCCATCTGTTAGCACAACCATAAAGCATCTAATAGATGCTGTAGAGTTACCAACAACAAAAAAAAAAGCCATTAATGATAATGACAATTATACAGTGCTATCAAAATGTCATTGTGCTGCTCTATGCTACATATTTCATACAAAACAGTGGATTGTTTGTAACAATAGGTATGTGTAAGAATGATTTGCTTTTTGCATACTTCCAGACGACCAGTACCACTATCACTACTACCACCATTTTTCTTCTTTTTCTCCTACCTTTTTCTCATCATGATGATCAGAATTAATTTCTAATTGACTTCAATATCAAATCCCATTTCTTCTATTTCACTTTTACTGTATGTCGAGAAAGACTTACAATTTTAATCAATTGAATTTCTGAGGGCGTGTCTTGTCTGCTGCCAGAATAGGGAAATTTTTAACACACTCGCCGCTTACATTAGCTTCATATTCGTTAGAATTTGCTGTGAAGTTCGATAATTAATTAACTATTAAAATGTTTCCAATATTTATCCCCCCCCCGGGGGCCATCCTCCGAATTAACCACTAGGGACCGTACTTTGCCCACGAGGTACGGGTGCTATTCATAGACATTTCGCTAGCCCGCGCTACGAGCGTGCTAAACTAGCCCCGGCTATCGACTGGTTACTTGTATAGGATTCATATCATATATCACATCATATCATATAGCTCATCATATCGTATCATAACATATATCATATCATATCATATCATATCATATCATATATCATATCATATCATATCATATCATATCATATCATATCATATCATATCATATCATATCATATCATATCATTATCATATCATATCTGTAACACTAGTTTATGAATACGAAAAACGTTAGTTCGCTGATCATCCACCGGAAGCCCGCGTTAAGAATGTCTATGAATACGGCCCTACAAGATCAAGTATTACTCGAGTTATTATATGTACAACACGACTCCTATTTGGTCAAGTGGGGCAGAAGAAAACATGGACCACTTTAATAATTACACTAATATTTACAATTTAAATTATTTGCACTATGTACACTAGAACACGCTATTTTTACTATTTACACTATGATAAAGAATGTAGACCTACATTGATCAAACGTTATTTACACTATTATGTACGGTGTTGTGTATTGTAACGCAAGATATTTTATTTCACAATACTATAGCCTACTTATTTTGTAAATAGTTAGTGTAAAATATGTTTGATCAATGTAAACCTACATTCTTTATGATAGTGTAATTAATATATGATATTTGTCAGCCAACTCTAAAATTCATAGTTATGGTGGACCTTCACATTTCTGCTTTTCGATCCACCATCCCTTTAATACACATCACCCTTTTCTATTAATATATTCATTTGCCAAGCATTTCCTGATTACTTCCTATTCTTCTGTTTTTAAATGAATTGCTATCTATTCTTCCCTCTCTATCCTATTCTATTCTCTCTCTCATACCTAGACTGTCTCCCTTCCATTTCTCGCTTTCCTATTTAATATTGCATACTCCCTTCCTTAATAATTTATATTATTTATTTATTTTATTCTCTATTCTTAAATCTACCAGCTCTTAATCATTATTTTCCAGCTATTTTCTCTGAAATTATTTGTTTACATTTCCATTTACTCTATTTTATAACACATTACTTATTATTTCCCTACTATTCTGTCCTCTTATTTATTTACGTATTTAACTTTCTCTCTTCACTTCACTTCTAAATTTCCTTTTTTATTGCCTCTTTCCATAAATTTATTTCCATAATACTCCTACAGTTATAGTACCCCTGATACTACTCCCATCTACAATATTGAAAAACATGAAATATCTAATTCACTTACTTACACTTAGCCTACAACTTCTCTCCTTTCCACTTCACATTTGTTCTGATGTTCTTTCACTTTAATTTTCTTTTATTCATTGTTTGTATGTCTATCTTACTACTCTTACAATAGTGTAATTAATAAAATGTGTATTCTAGTGTAACTTACTTACTTACTGGCTTTTAAGGAACCCGGAGGTTCATTGCCGCCCTCACATAAGCCCGCCATTGGTCCCTATCCTGAGCAAGATTAATCCAGTCTCTATCATCATATCCCACCTCCCTCAAATCCATTTTAATATTATCTTCCCATCTACGGCTCGGCCTCCCCAAAGGTCTTTTCCCCTCTGCCCTCCCAACTAACACTCTATATCCATTTCTGGATTCGCCCATACGTGCTACATGCCCTGCCCATCTCAAACGTCTGGATTTAATGTTCCTAATTATGTCAGGTGAAGGATAAAATGAGGCGTCTAGAATCAAAACCCGCCAAGTCCATCGAAGAAAAAAAATGAGATAAAATTATTTTTCTGTGTATCTTCGCATGGGCAATCCGATGCTGGCATTATTTTTCTGCAATATCCGCTGGATTCCTCTGAAAATGCTGGACAAAAGTTAGGGTTAGTTTCAATATCCGCTAGATCCAACTGAATTTCGGCCATTGTTAGTTTCAAAAACCTCCAAGTCCCTTTCTGCCAATCAGGTTGTGGGACTGCTTTACCCAGCATTCCTCAGCTGTTCGATGTTGATTTATTATTTGTGTGGTTAAGCTCTTGTTAAACCTTATTAAGTTTAATTTCTACTCTAATAATATTCAGTGAAATGGTGGATAGAATGAGTAGTGAGTTACAAAAATGTTCTTACCAATTAATAATTAATTACATAATTTTGTCGGTACTCCTCTTGTGCCCTCCTGCTAATACTAGCTTGTAATAATGCTATTGGCAGTAAATGGAAATCCAACAGTTTAATTTTGTTAGACATGAAGAAGTTCCATTCCGTTCCAGACATAATTTTAAGATCTCCTGCTATTTTAAGTTCAGTCCCCGTAAAAGATTTATTTTAAGACGATCTGCATTGAAAGAACAGACAACAGTGCAAGATGAGTTTAACTATAGAACTGACACCGTTATTGCAAAGGTAGTAACAAGAAAAAACAATAGAATTGAACGTGAAGGATAAGAAGACGAAGAAGAAACTGTTAATCTGGAGGAAGAGGAATGTGACAATATTGTGTAAAATTTGTATGAACTTAAAAAGTGTAACATATATTCAAATTTATACTGCTGTTATGTTTAAAGCATGTGCATAATCATACTTCATGTCTGGGTTTCATTGCCTACATAATTTGTAAGGTTTAAGTTAAAATGTTTTCCTTTTTGACTCATTTTTATGCTTAGAACTAATTCTCTTACTTTCAAAAGCCTCCAAATACACTTTTCAGTTTCAAAATCAGTTAGGTGCTAATTTAACCTCACGAATTTGTTAGTTTCAATGAAGGGGCAATTTTGTAATTTGTTTGAACGTATCTAATGATAATAAAATACTTGATAAAAGCATTGTTTATATCCCAAGAATGTTTATTTATATGGAAATAGTTTTTTCCATTTTCCCACAAATTTTGTTTTATGGACTTGGAGGGTTTTGATTCTAGACGCCTCAAATGCGTGCAGATCTGCGTTGTGTAACTTTCTCCATTCTCCTGTAACGTCATCCCTTTTAGCCCCAAATATTTTCCTAAGAACCTTATTCTCAAAAACCCTCAATATCTGTTCCTCTCTCAAAGTGAGAATCCAAGTTTCACATCCATACAGAACAACCGGTAATATAACTGTTTTATAAATTCTAAGTGTAACTTACGTAGTGTAAAGGGCTGTCAACATTGACTGCTTTCAAAAGCCGATTTTCAAAGAAACTGCTTTTCGTCTCTAGAATATGATCTTTCTTTAAATATTATTTTGTACAATATGACTTTTTGTTTTTAATGTATCAATTTTTCTTCAATGTGTTAATCATTCCTTTGGTCCAAATTATCTAATTTAACATTCAATTGCAATAAAATTGTTTAACTCTTAGAATTGTATGTATCTAAACACTTGTACATTTTGCTCTTGCTATTATTACGATTGTCATTATTATTATTATTATTATTATTATTATTATTATTATTATTATTATTATTATTATCCATTATCTTCTGTATTGGTGCTATTTATATAATCTGATACGAATTTTTTTTTATAGTGGTTGTGTTAAAGAGGAGACCTTACGGCCTTAACTCTGCCAGTAAAAATAAATGAATAAGTAATTTAAATTGTAGGAAAAGTCATTGTAATATCAATCTTTATCATTACAATGCATTGTGAAATATCTGCGGGGTCTAGTGTTGAATCACGAATAGAATGTCAACTACATGACAAACAAGATGCAAGTGTTCTCTAATAGTAGCCTACCTGTGTCGCGCGCGAAACATGACGTCACGTCAATATAGTCTGCGAACAACTAACCTTCTAACCTTAAGTCCTCCGTACGCCCTGGGCCAGAATACGGTCCTTATTCAACACTGCTGTGTAGGAAGCAGTCAGTGACATCTCGTGGAATTAAGTCGTGCAGAGCTATGTTGTGAAAGAACAGAATGTGAAGTAAAAAGTTGCAGTTTTTTAGAATGACATGCACTTACCTGCATTGACACGTCTTTCAGTAAGCTTCTTAAAATTATTCCCATTAGCCATTACTACGTGAGAGACTGTAGTCTTATATTAAGAATGACGCACACTTACTGTTTAAAGCAAAATATTACAGTCTTACTAATAAACCGTGTATAATTTTTATACGAGATTTACGCAGAGTTGGGACAGAAAACGTTACTAATAAACCATGCATAATCGATGGATGTATAAACAGCCTGGGAATTGTTCTGCAGTAATTATATACACGAGACTCCTTGTTTAAGCGTTGTATATAGAGAAAAAAAATGGCCGCCTTCTAACAGCTGTTCGTATCGATTGTCATTTTATGATTATGGTTGCCTTGTAACCACAGAAGAATAAACAAAAGAGCACAGAATAATTAAAATAATATTGCTGTAACTATACTCCTTGATCAAAATATAGCGTGGTAATCGTTCAGGCCCAGTTGTACTATCGATACTTGGCGCAGCACACTAGCTCGCATTATCGGATGCAATAGAGAACCTCAGTTATTCTATTTACTTACAAATAGCTTTTAAGGAACCCGCAGGATCATTGCCGCCCTCACATAAGCCCGCTGTCGGTCCCTATCCTGTGCAAGATTAATCCAGTCTCTATCATCACCTCCCTCAAATCAATTTTAATATTATCCTCTCATCTACGTCTCAGCCTCCCCAAAGGTCTTTTTTCCTCCGGCCTCCCAACTAACACTCTATATGCATTTCCGGATTCGCTCACACGTGCTACATGTCCTGCCCATCTCAAACGTCTGGATTTAATGTTCCTAATTATGTCAGGTGAAGAATAAAATGCGTGCAGTTCAGTTATTCTATTACCTTTCGTAATGAAGTAATGACGAAACTATGACATAGGTGTGTAATAGTTGTACTGTTATACACGACATATGTAGTGATTATTAGTAATGAACTTACACACGACTTATAAACGAGCTATTCATCGTGTTAGTATAAGACAGTTAAAGATCTGTATAAGATGAAGGATAATAATAATAATAATAATAATAATAATAATAATAATAATAATAATAATGTGATATAATAAAATGAGAAAGTAATATAATATATAATATAATATAATATTCCACACCTGTGGAGTAACGGTCAGCGCGTCTGGCCGCGAAACCAGGTGGCCCGGGTTCGATTCCCGGTAGGGGCAAGTTACCTGGTTGAGGTTTTTTCGGTGTTTTCCCTCAACCCAATATGAGCAAATGCTGAGTAACTTTCGGTGCTGGACCCTGGACTCATTTCACCGGCATTATCACCTTCATTTCATTCAGACGCTAAATAACCTAGATGTTGATAAAGCGTCGTAAAATAACCCAATAAAAATATAATATAATATAATAGTTTGTATAAGAATTTTTATTAGTACAACCGTTAGTAAATAAACGAGACACGTGTTCAGGCACTGCGGAAAGGAGACAAATCTCCAGTTACTTCTTCGAGAATCGAACCGAAACAATACAGCCACACACGCCAGCAATGAAGCGTAGCATAGAATCATTTACACACGTAAAGGTGATTCATTTTATTGCCACTTGCTCTAAATATAAATAAGAAATTGCTGATTCATTTTTATAAGAAAAGGAAAATGTGATTTTTGACTGAAAATGATCATAATTTGACTCGACACCCCTCTTAAAATGTTTCAGACTACAGTAATGCCATATCTTTATAATTAATCTACGTGTAATTTTTATAAAGTAATTCTTTGTTCCTAACTTCAGTATTGTCTAGTATGTGTTAATCCGGTAACATTTTAGTACTTAGATTCCATTGTAATAATTGTAATCGCACATTTAATATCAATTGTAATTGTGTTTATGATGGAATTGTAGTTGTAATCCCCTGGTAGAGGAGAAGAGAATATCTGATGGCCTGATCTCTATCACGGTAAATAAATAATAGCAAATACTACATTAATTTGCACGTATTATAAAATTAAAATACACAGATTTTGTTCTTTTTCAGTGATCACATAGTGTAGGCCGACTGATTTTATGCAGTATTCAAACACGTCGTTGCTAGTATACATATTAGCGGAAAATAATACCGAACTTTCCGGATACAAACCGGCCAATCTGACCAATCTAACGGGGGGTTTTCATGGCTTCTTTCAGTCACAAAGGCAAATGGGGTCCGGTGTCGTTCTGCAGAACTGAAAATAATGTCCTAATGTGTAAAAATAGATATATTATACGTTTTTGTCTTCCATACGTATTGCATATTGCAGTTAGATAAGGAATATGTCCGTACGATTTCATAAAATGAAATAATTTAACAGTAAAATATGTAACTATTGTTCTCTGGAAGAATTCGTTCCGCCATTACCAAAAAAAAAAAAAAAAAAGCTTAGCGGAAGTTCATCGAATGAGATACTAATCGATTTTTATTCGTAGTTGAAATCGATATATGGAGTCAATATTGCCAACATTTGAAATGGTTTGCGCTTCAGTGCAATACATTGTTACGATGAAATTGTTTTGAAATAGATAAAATGTCGATAAAATAACGGAACAAATGAATTATAGGTACCGCCAGTTCATAATGTCTCCTAAAAAAAGATCAACGGAAGTAGCAGTTCGATAAATGAAATTATCGATACCTATTGTTTGAATAATTGAGAACCGAAGTTTGTTTACATGTCACCATGGCAGGTATTTAAACACTGTAAGGTTCAGGGAAAATATTTGCTTAAAAAAATATAATGAATAATAAATAAGTTTGAAGAAGGCAGTGACTTTACATAATATTATTGAAAGATCTAAAAATGAATTAATTTTATTAAGTTGGCTATATTAGAATAACAATCGATAATATAGGCCTACTATTTCCAGATAAGAATATGAATCGCTATTATCAAATAGGCTGGCGGTACCGATAATGCATGTAAAATAAAATAACTATTTCAGACAATTTGCAATGCGTTTTTATTGCAAGGAGCGTTATACTTTAGAGTACAGAGTAAATAGCCTACTTATAGACTATACAAAGCCTGTGCTACCTAATAATTGAAAAAGCATTTTTTTATTGATGGTGGAAGGGTAAATGAATTAATACATTAAAAACGATGCCCCTTGCACCAAAAATAAATAATGCAATAACGACATAAGTACTTATGCGGTATTCTAAATTCATTCTCTCCGAGAACCACTTTTTCTTCTCTTTTGTTATCGAATTATATTAAGTGCAAGGAGCATTTAACGAATATTCATATAGACTAAATTGTGAGGAGTGATAACAGATGGCCATGTTGGTATGAAAAGGATGAATTTGTATCATGCTTATAATTTTATTTTGATAATAATATTAATCGCGAATAAATTTAATGAAACCTTACCAAATGATGCAAGTAAACCCGAGAAGAATATAAAAACACAATTAAACAGTACCTTCCTTACGTCTTTTCAGTTCAGCAGAACGACACCGGACCCAGAAAATGTCGGATCGAAAATTTACATATCATAATTCCTCACTGCGTAATCACCAATACCATAATCATAACCATTAAAATCCAAATCAGTTACATGAACACAAGCCATCTATAACGTACAACAGAAACAGAAACTCAACAATAGTCCACGGCCTACTGGTATACCCAAAGATTCTACATACACGATATGACCATAGTCTAGTATATACATTCACGAAGCTTGAGTTGTGATGGTGCTAGGAACAATAGACTGTGCCGATACTATTTCGCATTGTCTGTAATGAGGCGATATTAGCGATCCTAGTGGTTAGCAACTATCTATGGATGCATATTTACTACATATTGAGTTTCGTGACTGTATATACTAGACTGTGATATGACCATAGATATTGAAGTATATATAAATAAACTTAACAAAAACAATAAATAAATAACGAACCTACATAAAATTGTCACAAAATCGTCTTCTTATTGTTTACTGTAGTAGTAAATAGGTGGATTTTGTCTATGGCAACTTTAAATTGCTCCAATATTCAAGTCTGGTAAAATTAACGAAATTCAAAATTATAGACCTATTGCAATTTTATCAACACCAGCTAAAATATTTGAATCACTAATATATAAACAAATTTATACTTATGTAGCAAAATCAATTTCACATGATCAACATGGGTTTATGATTGGAAGATCAACTGTTACAAATTTACTACATTTCACTCAATTTGTTTCAACCCAACTAGATAATAAATTACAAGTTGATGTTATTTATACAGATTTTCAGAAAGCATTTGATAAGGTTGACCAGATATTCTTTTACTAAAATTGAAATAATCTGGATTTTCTTTCTCATTGCTATCGTTAATTAAATCTTACTTGAAAAGAAGAGTACAAGTTGTGAACTTTCATGGACATACTTCTAAGCCTTTTACGGTAAATTCTGGTGTGCCTCAAGGTTCCAATCTTGGTCCATTATTGTTTTTATTGTTTGTTAATGATATTGTGAATTGTGTACAACATTCTAAAATTTTATTATTTTCGGATGATATTAAATTGTATCAGGAAATCATAACTATATCAGATTGTAAGCTACTTCAAACAGATATTACAAACTTACATATTTGGAGTATTAATAATAAATTATTATTTATTATTAATAAGTGTATACATATGACCTTTTCTAGATTGAAAAATACAATTAAATTTTCATATAAAATAGAGGCAAAAGTTTTACCAGCAGAAAATGAACATAAAGATTTAGGTATATTATTGAGCAGTAATTTTACATTTCATAGTCATATTAATAATATTATAAATTTGTCCTATAAAAGTTTAGGTTTTGTCATGAGAAATTCTTATAAATTTAAAGTCAAAACTATAATAATTTTGTATAATTCCATTGTTCGATCTAAATTAGGGTATGCTGCTGTTATCTGAAACCCAGTTACTAACAAATATATTCTGTTACTAGAAAAAATTCAAAATAAATTTCTAAAATGGTCATATTACAGACTTTATAATGATTATCCTACCTATGAGAGTTATGCTACAATGCTTCAACATTTCCATTTTATTGTTTGCAAATTCGACGAAATTGTCAATCTTTAAACTTTCTTTATAAAATTATTAACAATAAGTTAGACTGTGTTGGTTTATTTTATTATATAACATTATATGCACCTAAGCTTAAAACGAAATTTCGAAATTTGTTTTACATACCAAGGACAAATACTGAATCCCACAAAAATTCCCCAGTTTTCCAAATGTTACAGTTATACAATAAATTACATTCTCATCCGAATGTTGATATTTTCAATATGAATTTCTCTAGATACAGAATTATTTGTTATCATATTTTACAGAATATTGTTGTTAGTTAATTTGAAGCTACTTTCACACCTTATTTCAGTTTCTCTTTTTTTCTTTCTCTTATTTCTATTTTGTTTCAGTTTTTAATAAGTGTATATTTCCTTTTCCTTGTTTATGTTTTATAAATTAATTTGTTAGTCGTGAACATTGTAATTGGGCTTTGCCTGTTATGTTCAACAATAAATAAATAAATACATAAATAAATAAATAAATAAATAAATAAATAAATAAAAAATATATAGAAATATAAATTTCATATTGTTGCTCTTTGTTTTTGTTGCGGGTGTCAAGCGTATCTCTACATAATAATATGCAATAGAATGTCGAATTATTACTGTTTTGTTGTGAATAAATGAACATCGAAATCATGGGCGTTTAAAATATGTGAAGATCGGTGCTTCTGGAAGTTTTGTTAATGCTCTTGTTAATTTACTCTGCACTGCCTGCGAAACCTTTGCAAATCACCCGCTGGAAACAGCAAAGCGGACGTTGTAGGGAGTTGGAAAGGCTTTATAGTACCTACTATAGTTGCAAAAGCCTTTATAAGCCCACGCTCTCGCGACAAACAGTTTCGTTGAATGAGGACCGTGTGGTGGATCTTTATTTTAAATCCGTGTTCCAATACCGCGAAAACATTCTCTAGATTTTCATATCGCACAATTCGGATACTATAAATTGCGGCTCGTCTTCCTGATTTTTTTTTTTTTTAACCCTTCGACCAGGTTCGGCTCAGGCGTTTTCCCGCGAACCGTTGAAGCCACACCCTCGTTAAGCTCAGATGCGGCTCCAGGAAAACGTGAGACTGAGGTCGTTTCGAATAAATGGTGGTTCCTAGGATTTTATTCGATTCTCAGTGTGTGGGAGTCCCGGGACATACAGTAGCGGCTAGAAATGTAGGGCCTCATTATCTAAAAGTCGTCATTGGTCCTGCGGGTATCTTGCTAACCACTGAATGAGAGGATCGCAGGTTGAAACCCGGCGGTGGGGGACGGACTTTCAGGGGACACTTCTGTGAGTTTTAAATCTTTTACAATTTTTATCCAAAATTTATTAAGTTTAAACTACATAAACATACCTACAATGCTATCACCTGTACAAAATGTTGTGCCATTGGGACTTAAAGCCCATTCACAATGAAAATTAAACATAACCGTAACATAAACACAGAAGTTTGCGCCCAGGCTACCAAATGGGATCATTCACAATGATTCACATAAGCATTGACATAAACGTTACCGTCAGACGTTAACATGAAAGTTTGCAAACTCCAAACTTTCATGCTTATGCTTACGTGATTTGCAAACAAACCACAATCGTGAAGCGCTGAAGTATACGACAGAATATGAGGAAATGGCGTCGTTGTTATGTTTCCATGGTTTCCAAGTATGTTTGCTGTTATGTTTATGTTCCCATCATGAATGATCTTGATTTTACCGTAACGTTTATATTCTAAAGTTAACGCTTACGTTATGTTTAATTTTCATTGTGAATGAGCCTTAATAGTTTTCAAATGATATTTTTTAAATGTATTTTATATTGGCGTCACTAAAAAATCTCCTTGCGTCACAATTTTCACAATTTTTAATTCATATTAGCTCAAAAGCTTGAAAATAGTCAGGGAACATAAATTAATTAGCTTTTGAGCTCGGTCTAAATCAGTAGTGTCAGAGTTGTAAGCTCCGAAACCGGTTGTGGAGCTAGAGACGTCCAGTCGGAGCGTGAACGTGCTTATGTCTGTGGAAGCACCGGAGCACGCAACGAGTTATAGTGGAGCGCTCCGCTCCGTTTAGGCTGTGTCTGACAACGCTGGTCTAAATAGAGAGCCACAATACATCTTTAAATCGATTTTCTTAATTTTTCACCATTATTTCACCATAGTGTCCGCTTAAAGGGCGATACAATCCTTTACTGTACGTAAATAACTTTGCTTCTGATAAGAGGGCTCAAGGAAAGCTGTTCGACCATTTTATTGTCCAATTTGTAATATGAATTTGGCAATATGGATTCTCATCAGTGATCTAAGTCCGCACGATCTCATTTCCCTCTCCACTCCTAAATCAATCCACCCATCCACCCACCCACCACCCAGAGGTGGGCTCGTTAGGGGTATCAGAAGAGATGATTGGGGGAGGGTGTTAGGGATACAAGTGGACTCGACATGCAAAGGCAATAACCTAAGTTACATCAGAAAGTGGAGCATTGGCGAATTAAAACCTTTCATCGTAGGCCTATTTGTCATTTTTCATATTTCAGAACGGAAAGCACTGAAGGATAATATGTTTAATCTTTAAGGGCCACATTCATAGACATTCTTAGCGCAGGCTTCCGGTGGATGATCAGCGAACTAACGTTTTTCGAATTCATAAACCAGTGTTAGCGATATAATATGATATGAATCCTGTACAAGTAATCAGTGGATAGCCGGTGCTAGTTTAGCACGCTCGTAGCGCGGGCTAGCGAAATGTCTCTGCATAGCACCCTATATGTCGGAAGACGTATACCACTATTGCACGCAAATTTCTAACTCTTAAGCAGGAGTTCGTATACCTGCATAATCGGGTAAATTCATGTTGGGTTCGTTAGCCGAGCGGTTTAAGGCGCACAAAATATGTCAGGCCCGCATGTCGTGCCTAAGATCGCAGGTTCGCGTCCCGGCCCCTGCAGTCAGTTGGGCCTGTGGTAAAGGATGGGGAGGGCCCATGTAAAACATTCTGTGTAATGGTAGGCATGGAAGCGGAGTTTCAGTTGACTGCAGTTGAAATGATTTTGCTCCTTAAAAAAATTAAATTATGTAATTTAATGTTCTGAATGTTAGGCCTATATAAAATTAAAGAATATCAAAGGATATTCACGAGGATTTACCGTCCCTTACGGAGCTTATTTCCGAAGACATTCTGAACAAAAAATGTCATATAAACATTTTCCTAATCTCAATATTTTCAGAATTACACTAATTTGGAGTTGTTTGTAAAATACCATTATTCTTGAGTTTTAAGGGTAAAAGAATATTACAGATAAAGAATGAACTATTCAGGAGTATCATTTCTTTAATTAGCTAGTATTCTGAAGCTAAAAATGTGTTGTGAATTCCGTAGTTGCTTCGTACAGAATTTTTTTTTTTTTTTTCAATTTTTAACTACAAAACTACTATTTCTTACGCATTTATCAACAGTAATCTCACTAGAGGTTTTGATTTATCTAGAGAAAATCAAAACTCGAGTGGGATTTAATTGACTATTACACGATTAGAAGAAAGTATATAAAGATTATAAATAACAAAGTGCTCCAATACAATAAAATATTAATTGACTTACGAAAATAAACCTGCCTTCAAATATATTATTGCACCATTACGCTAGATGGCAGTTGTGCCAACTATGGAATCTTCATTGAACTCTGTAGACGGTTACTAGTCAAGAAAGCTTTGTTGATTCAGTTTCATTTTTATTAAGACAGTTGCATTCCACTTCAATTATCCGAATCCCAGTAATCAACGTCACTTGACAGATGATTTTCAATAAATCTTAATATTAAACAATCTCTGATACGTGACTATCCATAATATCATATAGCAGAAGCTATAACATAACCTAACTAATATACTGTACACAAGTGTTAGAAAAGTTTTAATTAACGACGACGACATAAAAAATAAACATGAATAATTTTAAAAGGAATAATTATTGAATGTATAATTTTCAAATTTGAATGTGGTTGGTGGTTCAATTGATATTATATTGGACGTGTGCGTAATAGAAGTGGAACTCGTTGATTTAGGCCTACATGATGTATTCAACTTATTCAGGATTTCAGAATGAATAATTTTAAAAGGAATAATTATTAAATGTACAATTTTCAAATTTGAATGTGGTTGGTGGTTCAATTGATGTTATATTGGACGTGTGCGTAATAGAAGTGGAACTCGTTGATTTAGGCCTACATGGTGTATTCAACGTATTCAGGATTTCCGAATGGTGCTCTTCATTTATTTGTAAATCGGATTTCAGAAGATGCATAGGTATGATCAGTGATTTTTATTAATTCTTGTTCTTGAATGCCAATGCGAGTCATATTTGAAACTGCTGTGCATGGACTGGAGTGGTTTGTAATTTTATATATATATATTTATATTTTTTTTTGACGTCCAGACCAGCACAGTTCCAAATGTTGGCAAACAAAGAAACAAATGCTAGGGACGCGATAAAATTAAAGAAATGCTAGGGACGCGATAAAATTAAACAAATGCTAGGGACGCGATAAAATTGTGCGATAAGCAGCCATGATTGGTCGAAATACGTCCTTTCGTACCGTTTTATTGGTCAAAAGTAGTATGACGTAGTAAGAGTGTAATAGTCACAGAAATTGTTACAAATCACGCCACTTTTTAAATCCTTTAAGACTGCACATTAGGATGCATAATTAAACGGTAAAGAATCAATTTCCTAAAGTCGTATGATTTGTAACAATTTTTGTGATAAGTGCGTAAGAATGATGTACATTTTAGTTAAAAATTGAAAAAAAAAAAAGAAAAAGAAAGAAATTTGTAGAAAGCAATTAATAGCACATTTTTAGCTTCAGAACACTAATGAATTAAAGAAATGGCACTTATGAATAGTTCATTCTCTATTTGTAACATTTTTTTACCCTTAAAACGAAAAAAAAAGGTATTTTACTAATAACTTCAAATTAATGTAACTCTAAAAATATTGAGATTAGAAGACACGTTTATACGACATTCTTTGGCCAGAATGTCTTCGGAAATAAACTCCGTAAGGGAAGGTAAATTCTAGTGAATCACCCTGTATAATATACAATTTATAACAAATATCACGTCGTGACCATAATACTAGCTCGACTCTTAAACGTTAAGGAACGAGATATTTAATAAATGTAATCGATCCATTAAATTCTAAAATCATGTCATTAATTTTTAATTAACTCTATAGAGAAGAAATAGATAAACAGACACAATAAAACATTACAAACAAACTGAAATGACGAAATAAAAGGAAGTGGTACAGTATGTTAGCTGCATTAGAACTTTTCATCGTGTTTGTCATTTTTCATGTTTCAGAACGGAAATCTCTGAAGGATAATATATAAATAAATATAATATATAAATAGAAGGATAATATGTTATAACTTATAACTTATATTTGAAATATCAATTAACAATGGTACTGCCCCGCGAGATTGGAAAGATGCAATAGTGGTGCCAATTTATAAGTCAGGGTCTCGCTCAGATACAAAAAATCACAGACCGGTCAGCCTCACCTCTTTGGTTTGCAAACAGATGGAACACTTGATTTCAGCTTATCTAAGGCAGCATTGGGATGACTCAAATTGGTTACATACCTGTCAGCATGGATTTCGGGGGGGCTATTCATGTGAGAGTCAATTATTAACGGTATGTCAGGATTTAGAAGACGGAATAGATTCCAATAGCCAAGTAGATGCAGTGATTATTGACTTTTCACGCGCATTCGATGTAGTCCCACGCGATATATTGTTGGTTAAACTACAATCAACGGGGATTGACTTCAGAGTGCTCCAGTGGATCAAGGAATTTTTAACTTGTCGCACTCAGAGAGTACGGGTAGGGGAGGAATTATCGAACCCAATTGAAATTACTTCCGGGGTCCCGCAGGGGAGTGTCTTGGGGCCTCTTCTATTCTTGGCTTTTGTAAATGATCTGCCAGTTAATATCTTGTCTAGGGTTCGCTTATTCGCGGATGATTGTATGGTATACAGGGAAATAAAAAGTCATGAAGATACTACTCTTCTCCAGAATGACCTCAATAGAATAAACGATTGGGCAATAGCCAACAAAATGAAAATAAATTCTCTAAAGAGCAAAGCCATCAGCTTTACAAGGAAAAGAAATAAAATAGTCGCATCGTATACGTTAGGGGGTGAAACCATTCCGGAAGTTAACAAATGTAAATACCTCGGAATAACATTTAGCAGCGATCTCGGCTGGGGGGAACACGTTACTGACACAGCGGGAAAAGCATGGAGAGCGTTACACTTTGTGATGAGGGTACTAAGAAAAGGTTCTGATAAATCCAAAGAGATTGCATATAAATCACTAGTACGTCCAGTAATGGAATATGGTGCTGCATGTTGGGATCCTTACAGATTAGAACATATTAAGACACTGGAAAATATTCAAAAACGGGCTCTTAAGTGTTGTCGGAAAAATTCACCATTAAAATGGGACACACTCACGGACAGGAGAACGCGAATTCGATTATGCGCACTGTTCAAAACATACAGAGGTGAGCCTGCCTGGAGAGAAATAAAAAATAGGTTGCAGCCGCCAAATTACTCTTCAAGGAGCGATCACTCATATAAATTGAGGGAAAGGAGGCAGAGGACGGACACTGGAAAGTTTTCTTTTCTCAATCGTACTATCAGGGACTGGAATGCTTTACCTGCAGACTTACTAAAGACTTTACCAACAACCAAAAATGTATTTAAAAATAGGCTTAAGGACCTTACTAATAGACGGTAATTATACACAGTATTTAAAGGGTGTAAATGATATGTTGTTATTGAAGTGTTGTATCAGTGAAGAAGTATGTCGTGTCAGTGAAGTATGCTGTGTAAGTGAAACGTGTTCCTGTCAGTGAAGCTTTATAGTTTATAGTGGCAGTGCAAAGTATTTGAACAGTGAAATGTTTTTGAAGTGTTAGTGAAATCAGGATAGAATCAGTGAAATGTGTCGTAGTTCCAGTGTAGTGAGTGAGTTGACAGCGAAATGAGTGTAATGTTGAAAGGTACGTGTGCAGATATGGACATATCATACTCGTGGGTTTTAGTCCGATCTTAGTTTTAAGATACAAATTAGAATATTTCAAATGTTATTTTAAGTGATCGTTTCATTTAATTTAGTATATTCCCTGTTGTTGTTGTTGTTGTTGTTGTTGTTATTATTATTATTATTATTAATTATTGTTAGTATTAATTATTAGTATTATTATTAATTGTATTTTAATTAATAAGTTTATTATTGTCATTATTGAGTGTAATTAGTTACCACTGCCACCGGATATATACCCATGGCAGTGTAAATAAATACATACACATACATACATAGCCTTTAAATGCCGGAAGACTTATACCACTATTACACGCAAATTTCTAACTCTTAAGCAGGGTAAAGATCCCAATTATTGCGCCTAATTCAAATTACTATAAATCTAATAAAAGCAACAAACACAATTTCCACGATTTTACAAAAGTTGAAGAAAACCAGGATAAAATAATGAATCATGTGATCAGAGGAACAGCAATCATAAAAATTGCGGATCTTCACCCCATGTTACTCTACGTGTCAACATCTTCATGACCTCGCTTTTTTTCTAGCTTTAAATAGACCACAAGTAGCCGTATTTGTGTATTGATGTGCTGTGTGTTTACATCGCGTGCCTGTCTCGCTCATTCTGACAAGTTTTTCGGTCATAGCAGTCGCAGTCATGTTACCCACCACGCATTATGATTAATATAGCATCTCTCCATCTTCCTTTAATAACGCACTTCAATTCCATACGCACGCGTCAGTCGTTTTTCATGAGCGTGATGTATGACCTGCTTGTTCACTGCCGAGAGGCCATGACTAGCAGCAATCTGTGATGAAGGAATTCATTACTTCCTCGCATCCAACAATAAAATGCACATTTAAAGTTTTTACTCGTATTATACATAGAAGCAGTGAGGGAAGTGAGACGGTATGCCACTGATTCTATGGCCAGAAAACATACCGTTAGTGAAAAATGACATACCGTCACTGAAAAAAATGTGATCGTAAAAATTTGTTTATAGGCCTATATATATTTTTTTTTTCACAGCAAAAAGTATTATATGCTTGCTTCGTAAATCTAAACCACAGCCTTCTGGAACTGTATTCAGTATGTATTTCGACACGCTTATTTGATAAGTCAACCGCTGGAATGCTCACAACGGTAGTATTTTAAGTATAGAAGGCTGTGGTCTGTAACTTGTGGTGGCCATTGTTGCCAATAATTTAGTAACTGTGTCATTTTTTGTTGTAACTATTTATTAATACCTAGCCGTACCCGTGTGTTCCACTGCATCTGTTAGAAATAAATATAAAGTAATTACATAATTAAAATAGGACGTTTGATCCAGGGAACAACTTTTACAACAGCGCAAGATAATCTGCTTCGCTCATTACCCAATTTTTTTGCAATTGCATTTATTGCAAATAGATATTTTATGTATTTTAACACGATTCAATTGAGCAAAGTTAAAATTTGAATTATAAAATAATGGATTGCTAAGTTAACGTACTATTACTGCATACTAAATCAATACACTCTCGTTGTTCGTTAATTCTCTGAGATTAAAATGAGTATACATAAATATTATTTTAAGAAATACAGGAAACGAATATACAGAATAGCTTATCAAATTTTCTGTGCATAAGAAGCTATTTTATCTTACCTGTCCTCGATTTGCTCAGAAGTTACTGTAATAACATTATAGCATTATGTCCATCTAGAGAAACTACACTTTCCAATGGTGAAATAATAATTAATTATAAGTACAAATAGGTTAATTTAGCTTCTGATAATACTTCATACAAACACAGAAACATTCTCTTTAGGCTATGTTTAATAGCTTTCGATTGTTGATGTCCAAGGCCCCTTATAGACGAAGTCATTTGTTCTCAATTCATTGCACCGTCTCAGATGGCGTTATTTTAATTTTAAAACTCATTTATCTCATTAAATATCAGTCCTATCAAGATTTTGTAAAGAATAAAACGTTTCGGAAATCATTTTTAAAGAAGCTTTTGTTATGTAACATTTTTCACAAAAATCAATAATAAGCGAGATATTTCGATTTATTTAATTCAGGCCCCCTTATAACCCCCCTTTTAAATAAAGTATTTTGAATGCCATATAGCCTAAAATCTAAGTTACAATGAACTTAATTTATATTCCAATTTTCATGTAAATCGGTTCAGCCATTATCGCGTGAAAAAGGTAACAGACAGACAGACATACAAACAAAGATTAAAAAAAAAAAGCGATTTTCGGTTTCAGGATGGTTAATTATATATGTTAACACCAATTGTTTTTGGAAAATCGAAAATTACCAGAAAAATTTTGGCTACAGATTTATTATTAGTATAGATTAAGTAAGGCACTTTGAAGCTTTAACATTATTTTAAATGGTAAGTCTCAATGGACATTGCAAAATAATCTAGTAAATAACTGAAGTAGGTTGAATTTATTTTATTAAGAAATTTAATGTGTTGCGCAAGCTTAAAAAATTCGCGTTACTGACTGCACGAAACAATTTATTGTAGGCCTATACATCATTTGTAAGGGAAGGGGTATGCATTATTTGAATCGAATATGCCAGAGGAAAAATCTTGGGGTAGCATATCTCCTCTGGTTTTTTCCCCACTTTCCTCACTGCATAGAAGAAGTACACTGACTATCCGCTGGATAAAAACGAGTTCAAAATCATTACGAAAATACACGTTTAAACATCAGGTTAGTCGGCCTGAGTGGCGCAGTCGGTAGAGTGTTGGTCTTCTGTGCCCGAGGTTGTGGGTTCGTTCCCGGCCCAGGTCGATGGCATTTAAGTGTGCTTAAATGCGACAGGCTCATGTCAGTAGATTTACTGGCATGTAAGCTAAAAGAACTCCTGCGGGACAAAATTCCGGCAGACCGGCGACGCTGATATAACCTCGACAGTTGCGAGCGTCGTTACATGAAACATAATTTTTTTTAAACATCAGGTTAGCCATCGGCGTAGCTCAGTCGGTAGGGATGTTTGCCTGCTGATCCGGAGCTGCGCTTGGGCGTGAGTTTGATTCCTGCTTGGGGCTGTTTAGAAATTTTTTGGACGTCTTCACAAAGTGTAAGGGAATATTACGTAATTCCATCACGAATCCTAGACGTTATCTCGCCAAATACCATCTCGCTATCACCAGTTCCGTTTATTTCATACATAGTTTTTCTTCCCAAGAGCAGATCCTTCACTGCAAATGTAGCATTCTCAAATTTTCCCTATTTTCCGCCTTCCACTTAGTTTCCGCATACGATCCATTTAGCTTAATGTTGTCTATCATCTGATAATTTCTGCACCGAACTTTTCTCCCGTTCACCATTCCTTCTAGTTCATCCTCCAGGATGCGGTTTCTTCTCAGCCAATGATCCAGCCAATTCTTTTTTCTCTTCCTGATCAGTTTCAGCATTATTCTTTCTTCACTCACTATTTCTAGCACAACTCCATTTGATATTCTTTCTACCCATTTCACACCTTTTCTTCTCCATAACCACATTTCAAATACCTTCAGTCGCTTCTCTTCACTTCGGTTTTTTTTTTCTTAGTAGGTTATTTTACGACGCTTTATCAACAGCTTTGGTTATTTAGCGTCTGAATGAGATGAAGGTGATAATGCCGGTGAAATGAGTCCGGGGCCCAACACCGAAAGTTACCCAGCATTTACTCATATTGGATTGAGGGAAAATCCCGGAAAAACCTCAACCAGATAACTTCTCCCGACCGGGAATCGAACCTGGGCCACCTGATTTCGCGGCTAGACGCGCTAACCGTTACTCTACAGGTGTGGACCACTTCTTTGTTATGTACATGTTTCTTGCCCCCTATACAGTGCCACACTCTACACAAAGTCCTTAGTTCTTTTTCCAGAGGTTCGCAGAAGATGCTCCTTTTTATATTAAAAGCTTTCTTTGTCATTGTTGTCCTTATTTTGACTTCCTGGCAGCAGCTCATGTTACTATTTGCACACCCCAAGTATTTGAAGCTGTCCATTTGTTCTACTACCTCATTTCGGATAACCCCATCTTCGTCTTTTTTGCATTTGTCTTCAACCCATAGGCTACTGCTCACAGCTGTCCTAGTCTACATCCATTGAATCACAGTCATTTTACCTAAGAGCCAATTGGCTAGACTCTGAAATTGAGACAACTCATCCTGCCTAAGGTTTTTCCGTGGTTTTCCTAAGGCGCGAAGACAAATATAGGGATGAGCCCTGAAAGAAATGGACCACGGACCTGTATTCACTTCACCAGACTTTGGTGACGGCTCAAATTAATGATTAATCACATCTAACTCGGGCTGTAACAGAATTTAATCATCCCCTTCTACAGATCAATGGAGTCATCAAAGAGGCAATTGACTATTACCGTTAAGATGATTAATTCCTACGTGTTCGAATCTTCAAACAGCCAAATTGGCTATTACCTTTCCGTGCCTAGACTTTTACCACTTCTCCTCCTAGTTGGTACCATCGCGTTTCTAACTCCTCCGGATCCAGGTCGCTGTACTTCTCCCCCCCTCCACTTTTGTTGTAGCTAATCAGTTACGTCCATTTTTGGTTTTCCCCCTCGAAATTTTGTAGCGCTCCTTCACTGGGGCGGCGAAACCCGAAGTGAGGCAAGTAATCAACAGGCTTGGAGCTCACATATTCAGTTTTTCACAGCCTCAACTCCCCCTTGCAAGGATGTGTTTTCACGTACTTTTAAACTTTCTCTTCTCATTTCCCCTCTTCATTCATTCATTCATTCATTCATTCATTCATTCATTCATTCATTCATTCATTCATTCATTCATTCATTCACAGCTGTCATTTAGCTCCAATAGCATATCTCTTAGTATCGTCTCGTCTTCTGCTAACAACGCCATATCATCAGCAAATCTTAAGCAGTTTATACTTCTTCCGCCTACTATCACCCCTCTCACATTCTGAAAGCAGTTGAAGACTGGATATAAAAGTTTGTAAGTACTAATATCTTTGAAAATTAGTTAAAAAGTAGTCTGTCCTGGCTCAATCCACAGAAAAAGTTACAAGTCCCAATGTAATTTTATTTAGGGCTAGTTTCTCCCATAGATGTGCAGAATGTATGATTTTATCTGCAATTTGCGAAACCCAAATCACGCCAGTGAATTAGCTAGATGTTGAATACACACACATTACTAGTTGCAGAAGAAAGCTCTGTTTTCTTCGGTTTGTCTCTTTGGCACTTACAGACCTTTTTATGTCCAGTCTTCAGTTCTCCACTAAATCCTCCAAGTAGATGCTAAACAGGATATGTGATAAAGGGCATCCTTTTCGTACCTCGCTCCCTACTCGACTTCCCTCTGACATTTCTTCTGCTATCCTGACTTTGATTCATTGTTTAATATAAAGATTACTGAACAGTCTTCTCTCTTTCCAATTCACACCAGTTTTGAAAATTGTTGATATTGTTATTAATTAGACTAGACGGTATTTCGGAAGGCGGTTACCTGCTACATGCGCCGTAGCATTTCTGGTATGTGACGTCACAAACTTGTACGTACGTACTTACAAATCCATCTTAATGTTATCCTCCCATCTACGTCTCGGCCTCCCCAAAGGTCTTTTTTTCCTCCCAACTAACACTATATGCATTTCTGGATTCGCCCATACGTGCTACATGGCCTGCCCATCTCAAACGTCTGGATTTAATGTTCCTAATTATGTCAGGTGAAGAATACAACGTCACGAACTTGTACAGTAGAACCAATCAGAATCAGACTATAACAAGTACTTCCAGAGTTCGTTTGTTCACGTGCGAGTGTTTCAATACATTGAATAAGTAAAACTAACACTTACTGTGTATGTGTAAGATAAATAAATGGAAGAAGAGACTGTAAAAAGACAAGTATTGCACAGGCAGGCGCGGAAAATAGTGTTTAAAGTGTAGTCTATAATTATTTTAAAAACGTTGACGAGCAGAACGCTGCCGGCCATCTTGATGCTGACTACAACGTTGCCAAAGTGCAAGAAACGACTGCAGAGGCATGTGGTGTGGGATTGAGAACCGTGCAAAGAATATTGTTAGTGAAGGAAAGAGGGTTTGTTTGGTGTCATGCTTACAGTAATCAACGGCTAAGGTCATTATTGTCTTTTGATAATTTAATTCTCTCCTGCGCTATTTGTATTGCATGTGCGCGTGAAGTACGATGTGGCAATGTTGTACGCTGCACTGCTCTCTCTATCTGTCTCTCCCGACGCAAACGCAGACTACCGCCTTCCGAATTGCCGTCAACAATAACAATAATTAGGATGTTAATATTTTGCATAACTTTCCAGAAAAATGTGTTAACATTAATTTGAATACCAATTGTTTCGTGTTGAATTCAAATGCGTACTTATAATTGTTAAAAATCTGAAATGCAGGGCGGAGTAGAGGAATGGTCAAAAATTAAATTTTAATGACTGAATTTTAGAGTGCGTGTGTAACAAACTTTTCCTCTAGGGGTTGCTACATTCATCACTGTAGATAAATATAATGGCACAACTCACGCAACGTTCAGAGACAACATAATTTTATGTAGATTATTTTGTGACTTTTCTGAGCTTAAATGTAAATCGTCAAAATAGGACTACTTATATTAGAGAAGATTTCATTATTACAACACCCTCTTGAGCTATGGATGGTATCTTGAAATGTTGGGGTAATGGCGATAATGGTGCAATTCAAGAATGAAAACAAGTGAAAGCAGAATATATGTTTCACTCTAGTCTCGTTTCGTTCAAGTTAAATATCGTAAGACTTGCCGGGAATCGAACTTGATCTGTCTGGTGAGAAGCTATCAGTTAATGGAAATATGGTAGGACCTATATTTATGTAATATGTTGAGAGACATGTTAAGAGAAATGAAAAAGTGTAAAAATAACATCGTAAGATAATTCCTCAAATTTTTCGTTCAAGTTAAAAATCGTAAAACTTGTCGGGAATCGAACTCGATCTGTCTGGTGAGAAGCTATCAGTTAATGGAAATATGGCAGGACCTATATCTGTGTAATATATTGACTTCATTGGCGTGACATGTTAAGAGAAATGGGTAAAAGGTAAAGGTAAAGCTATCCCCGTCACATGCCAGAGTCCCATGCTTTCCATGACCTCGGCACTAGAATGAGGTATTGTGGTCGGCACCACGCTTTGGCCGCCTTTTACCCCCGGAAAAGACCCGGTACTTAATTTTATAGGGGCCTGAGTGAACCTCGGGGCCGTTCTGAAAGTTTGGCAACGAGAAAAATCTCGTCACCACTCGGGATCGAACCCCGGACCTTCCAATCCGTAGCCAGCTGTTCTGCCAACTGAGCTACCCGGCCGCCAAGAGAAATGGGAAAGTCTAAAAATAACATCGAAAGATAACTCATCAAATTTTTCGTTCAAGTTAAAGATCGTAAGACTTGTCGGAATCGAACTGGACCTGTCTGGTGAGAAGCCATCAGTTAATGGAAGTATGGCAGGATCTAAATCTGAGTAATATGTTATCTGCATAGTGTCAAAACAAGTGCTTATGCAAATTTTGGCCACTCGAGCGCAATTACGAGGGTCCCCCAGAAAGTAAATTTCCCTGGGGCCGTTTACAGAAAGAAAACACAATTTCATGGAAAGATTTATTGAAACAGATAGGTACAGCAATTGTTGAGCTATTTTTCAACAAATTTCCTCGGGAATTGAGACATTTCTCATACCGTGGGGTCAAAGAGAAGTACAGATGGCTGTCACACGCTAGTTCCGATCCCATACCGCAGATTTCTATGACACAGGGATGCAATAGTTGATACCACTATATGACAGATGTCTCATTTCCGGTTGGGAATATGTTGAAAAATATCTCAACAATTGCTCTATCTGTTTCAATAAATCTTTTCATGACATAGTGTTTTCTTTCTGTAAACGGCTCCAGGGAAAATTCTTTCTGAGGAAATGTTATAATTATGCTCGAGTGGCCAAAATTTGTATAAGCGCCTGTTTTGACATTATTAATATAGTGGAAGAAAAAAATAACTTCATCTGCCCCCATGAGAATGTTTGCTTATTAGCCGACAGAGCTACGCCGGTAGTCTAACTTATATTATTTTTTAGATGATTAAGCAGAGGTGGTATATGATTATGTCTCGTGACGAGAATATTGTACGAAATGGAAATATAAAAATTGGAAATTTATCCTTTGAAGAGGTGGAAAAATTCAAATATCTGGGAGCAACAGTAACAAATATAAATGATACTCGGGACGAAATTAAACACAGAATAAATATGGGAAATGCGTGTTTATTATTCGGTTGAGAAACTTTTATCATCCAGTCTGCTGTCAAAAAATCTGAAAGTTAGAATTTATAAAACAGTTATATTACCGGTTCTTCTGTATGGTTGTGCAACTTGCACTCTCACTTTGAGAGAGGAACATAGGTTAAGGGTGTTTGAGAATAAGGTGCTTCGGAAAATATTTGGGGCTAAGAGAGATGAAGTTACAGGAGAATGGAGAAAGATACACAACACAGAACTGCACGCATTGTATTCTTCACCTGACATAATTAGGAACATTAAATCCAGACGTTTGAGATGGGCAGAGCATGTAGCACGTATGGGCGAATCCAGAAATGCATATAGAGTGTTAGTTGGGAGGCAGGAGGGAAAAAAGACCTTTAGGGAGGCCGAGACGTAGATGGGAAGATAATATTAAAATGGATTTGAGGGAAGTGGGATATGATGATAGAGACTGGATTAATCTTGCTCAGGATGGGGACCGATGGCGGGCTTATGTGAGGGCGGCAATGAACCTCCGGGTTCCTTAAAAGCCAGTAAGTAAATAAGTAAGTATGAAGCAGAGGTGGTACCGTTGTTCTCTTCAATTTCAATATTTGTTTGTGAATATTTTTATTTTATTTTACTTTCAACTATAGTAATTTTTTGATTGAATTGGCTATAAACAGAATCTTATTATTTTCTGATAGCTGTAGAATGGATATAATTTAAGTAGCTAGTAACAGTAGGCTATACTTTGAAACGATGAAATGTGGAAGTGGAGGCTGTTTAACTTGCCTGTTACTCCGCGTAGATGGCACTTTGTTCCCAATGATAGGGATCTCCCCTTTCACTGCAACGCTTTAGTGTGCCTGAGAATTTAGTTAAATTACAGAGGGCAGGAATCGTGAGAAATATGCAGATGTGTTACATGTTACAACTAAATTTCTTCAGTAAGTAATTTGCAGGAGATCTCTGGTGGGAGCGGATGGTGCTAGCAGTTGCTCTCAGATCTGAGTCCTATATAGAAAGGGACTTCAGTTTCGCCTATACATTACGTTGTAATAACGGAGATTGTGATTGTGATTTTCATCTTTTTCTTAACTTCCTCATAATATTGATCCTAATTTTTATTATTATTATTATTATTATTATTATTATTCTTATTATTATTATTATTATTATTATTATTATTATTATTATTATGTTGACATCGTACAAAATTTTGCCCAATATTCTTTTGAGAAGATTAACTTTATATGTAGATGAAATTATTGGGGAACATCAATGTGGTTTTAGTCGTAATAGATCGACTATTGATCAGATTTTTTGTATTAGACAGATATTGGAGAAAAAATGTGAGTATAAGTTTACAGTACAGCAGTTGTTCATAGATTTCAAAAAGGCATATGATTCGGTTAAGAGAGAAGTTTTGTATAATACTGTATTCTTATTGAATTTGGTATTCCCAAGAAACTAGTTCGATTAATTAAAATGTGTCTCAGTGAAACTTACAGCAGAGTCCGTATAGGCCAGTTTCTATCTGATGCTTTTCCAATTCACTGCGGGCTAAAGCAAGGAGATGCACTATTACCTTTACATTTTAACTTTGCTCTAGAATATACCATTAGGAAAGTCCAGGATAACAGAGAGGGTTTGGAATTGAACGGGTTACATCAACTGCTTGCCTATGCGGATGACGTGAATATGTTAGGAGAAAATCCACAAAATACTAGAGAAAACACGGAAATTTTATTTGAAGCCAGTAAAGAGATAGATTTGGAAGTAAATCCCGAAAAGACAAAGTAGGCTATATGATTATGTCTCGTGGCCAGAATATTGTACGAAATGGAAATATAAAAATTGGAAGTTTATCTTTTGAAGAGGTGGAAAAATTCAAATATGTTGGAGCAATAATAACAAATATAAATGATACACGGGTGGAAATTAAACGCAGAATAAATATGGGAAATGTCAGTTATTATTCCATTGAGAAGCTTTTATCGTCCAGTCTGCTGTCAAAAAATCTTAAGGTTAGAATTTATAAAACAGTTATATTATCGGTTATTCTTTATGGCTGTGAAACTTGGACTATCACTTTGAGAGAGGAACATAGGTTAAGGGTGTTTGAGAATAAGGTTCTCAGGAAAATATTTGGGGCTGAGAGGGATGAAGTTACAGGAGAATGGAGAAAGTTACACAACACAGAACGCACGCATTGTATTCTTCACCTGACATAATTAGGAACATTAAATCCAGACGTTTGAGATGGCAAGGGCATGTAGCACGTATGGACGAATCCAGAAATGCATATAGAGTGTTAGTTGGGAGGCCGGAGGGAAAAGATCTTTGGGAAGGCCTACACGTAGACGTAGATGGGAGGATAATATTAAAATGAATTTGAGGGAGATGGGATATGATGGTGGGGACTGGATTGATCTTGGTTAGGGTAGGGACCGATGGTGGGCTTATGTGAGGGCGGCAATGAACCTCCGGGTTCCTTAAAAGCCATAAATAAGTAAGTAATATGCTATCCAACAGCGATCAGCCAGTAAGTAACTTGTTTAACAGGTATTTGTATATTATAGGTAAGGCACAGGTGGTGACAGGATTTTTTCTCGTTGCCAAACTTTCAGAACGGCCCCGAGGTTCACTCAGCCTTCTATAAAATTGAGTACCGGGTCTTTCCCGGGGGTAAAAGGCGGTCAGAGCGTGGTGCCGACCACACCACCTCATTCTAGTGCCGAGGTCATGGAAAGCATGGGGCTCTACCTCCATGCCCCCCAAGTGCCTTCATGGCATGTTACGGGGATACCTTTACCTTTTATAGGTAAGGCACTTCACATAATAGGGAAATCCATGGAAACAATGAAAATATATATTGCAATAGCTATATGTTATTTTTGTTTAAGTTCAAGGTGGGGGTTCAAACCCGGTAACCCCATCCTTGCGTACGCCTCTCCCTTTACCTTTAATATCTGGTTGTCGCCATAGAACAGTAGCAAGCAGTCTTTGCCTTCACAATAAATAACTCGTCCATATCTACCTGACAAATCTGACCAGTTATTCATAGGATATTGATAGGAAAGGAACAATGTGAGAAGGGGTCACCTCTGGTTAACATACCGGTAGTTGACATTTTCTTACAAAAGCTCCTGGTTTGACAGTTCAATGTCCTATACCAATTTAAGAACAACTTGCAGAGTTGAATTCCAGAATACAAAAGCTGAGCTGTCTTAAATCCCTTCCACTCCCATCCCGCCAAAGATAGCTCCCAGGTAACAAGTAGACTGTAGGAGGTCTTGAGAGGGCAGCTTAGCGAAGTTGTCACCTATTCAGTGGACATGGCGGTGTATGGTAGTGTCCACACCTGCGCGAAAGTATCGCCAGGCGTTTGCGAAACTGCAGCTTTTAAATTCATAGGCCTATTCGCCTCATGATCGTCAAAGTCTTTCAGATATATAGTCCCGTCGCTCTAATTTCCGGCAGCCAATCACGTTGCAGGTCGGCTACATTTAAACGTGTGCGTCTTATGATTCGCTGATGAAGACGTTATGCATGTCCCAAGGCTGGAAAAATACTTAATATAATCGCCCACCATTTTGGCTCTTTCGTTGGCGTTCGCAGAAAGCACACGAAGACGTTATTTGCCGCTCAATTATTTGCTCAATTACAGTGCGTTTGATTTATTATCATAGGAGCTATGGCATGATAATGTTTAACGGTGTGGCAAATAGATCCCTCGTCTGGTAGCTCGGCAACGAAAGAATGAAAATGGCGAACGATACTACCTACCTAGACTTTATAGAGCCTTCACTTCCTAAGACGTAAGCAAAGAGGAGGAGTCACGCCGGGAATAACAGCGTCGCGACTATAATTATGTAACTCTGTCCCACAATACAGTCGGGAGCTTGCCCCCTCCCCGCTGCCCCCGATATACTTACGTCATAGCCATTCCATATTGATATTACCTATGCCTAAACTGTCAAAAAACATAATGCATAAAAACGTAATGGGTAAACTTAAAGTTAGTGAGCATTAATAAAGAAATATCTAGATAATAGTATGTCACTTTTGTACTCAGCTTATACCTAATTGCCCGTCTTCATTTGTACTGTTAAATTGCCACTGTGAAGTTCTGAAGTAAAACTTACTAATAATCTATACGGATATCGTTCGTAAAATTTAGATTCAAATTATTTCCTTAAGGGAAGACTCCACTGAAAACCACGAAAATTTTTTCAAAATTTTTTTAGCTATGTCACTTATTCAGAATTTATATTTACATACCCCAAATGGATTCAGCTCAATTCTGATTACAAATACACGTATGTTTACACTTTTTAAATTAAGGCTGGAAGGGGGCGTGGAATTTAAAGAGCTGTCAAAATTGTTTTTCATCGAAGATTTTTCTTTTTTTTTAATTTCTGATTACAAATCTAGTAACTTTTTGTTGGCTCCCTAAAGTTACTAGATGAATGTAGCGGAGAAGAATATTAATTTACATAAATATTCATTTTAATTTCAAATCTATTTTTCTGTGTTCATTTTTGTTGATTCAAAACCAACTTTCTTATGCCAAATATTAATCAATCTGGATGAAATTTTTACTGCAAGTATTTATGAGGTAGCTGCATGTTTCTATGCATTTATTTTGTGAGAAATGCTGCTAGTTTATTTTATTAATATTTTTCTTAATGCTGCTATTTTATTTTATTAATATTTTTCTTAAGAAAAATATTAATAAAATAAACTAGCAGCATTTCTCACAAAATAAATGTATAGAAACATGCAGCTACCTCATAAATACTTGCAGTAAAAATTTCATCCAGATTGATTAATATTTGGCATAAGAAAGTTGGTGTTGAATCAACAAAAATGAACACAGAAAAATAGATTTGAAAATAAAATGAATATTTATGTAAATTCATATTCTCCTCCGCTACATTCATCTAGTAACTTCAGGGAGCCAACAAAAAGTTACTAGATTTGTAATCAGAAATTTTAAAAAAGAAGTCTTCGATGAAAAACAATTTTGACAGCTCTTTAAATTCCACGCCCCCTTCCAGCCTTAATTTAAAAAGTGTAAACATACGAGTATTTGTAATTAGAATTGAGCTGAATCCATTTGGGGTATGAAAATATAAATTCTGAATAAATGAAATAGCTAAAAAATTTTTGGAAAAATTTTCATGATTTTCAATGCAGTCTTCCCTTAATGCATGAATCGATCCGATAAATTTTTATCGACAGTTCAAATTGGTTGAAATACCGTATCGAAGGTATGTCTTGTAAAGAATTTCAATCTCGAATTTCTCAACGATCTTGTGGTCTAATGGTTACGATACAGACTGCTAAGAAAAAGGTTTCTGGATCGATTCCTGGTGATTCCAGTAACTAATATAGGCTACATAGCCTTTATGTTGATATAAAAGTGCAGAGAGAGAGAGAGAGAGAAGAATCCAAAAAGGATAGCTGCCCTTGAAGAAGGGGTACCGAACGGTAACAGCACCTAAAATAATTATTGTAGATCAACAATAGGCTATTAGAGAGAGTAGTTGGAAGTAAGAAGAAATTGAGAAAAAGAGAAGAAACGGTTAGATAAAATAAAATCATTTTTATTCCCAACCCCCTTACTTTCATAATCTTGTAAGACACTTGTATAACTGGCATATGTGTATATCTAATTCTAGCGGCACCGGTATTTTGTACTTGTTCCTTTTTAATTTTACGTTGGTAATTTTGTCTCTAAACTAAATTTATCACATGCGGGACTAATGCTCATAGACCTAACCAGGACATTTAGTTATTATTGTTTTCGTTTACATTGAGAATATATTAGGATACGATTTGTGCCAGAGGAAGAACAATTATAGTTCCTATGCATCTGAAGTCTGAGTAGTGTAATATGTAGCTAATCGGCGGTGTATACGATGGAGGAGGAAAGGAACTGGCCACCCTACCCTATTATCTCCTGGCCTAGTTGCCTCATAAGTGGTGCCTTGTTGGTATCACTTGTGAGGTTCAAACCTGTCTTCGTACAGTTGACTAAACAATAACGGTATTACAATATTATATGAACAATAGGCTTGTTGAAGCAATAATAGACACACAAGTAACACTTTAAGTTTTTCAAAACAGTGTCGTTACATGAGAATACTGTGGAATTGCCCATTGTCCTCCTTTCGAGTAAAATGTCCTACTTTTCCATTATTTTGTCCTCCAAAAATATTTTCATGTCTGGTCACCTTGGATAGGTAGGCAAAACTTGCAGGCTAAGAGAAGTCCTTCAAACGATCTTATTCCTATTCAACTGTGTCTGAAAACTGTGAGATATGTAAAACATTTTCCAACAATCTGAGAAAAATCAGAAAACAAGATAAGGTTAATCTTAATTAAAATACAGTTCGAAAACTCACCTTAGTTCCGTGGATCCCTTTCGAATCATTAGTGGATCTTCAGGGATACGCGGACCACAAGTTGGGAACCGAGTTTAGACCAAGAGGTTGGCCATATGAAATGATAAAATGATTAGCCTAAAAGTGTCCCGTTAAGGGCAAAGGCCTCCTCCTATAGAGGGAGAGCTCTATTTGTCTCACGCGGTGAGAATTTTACAATCTTGGAATTGTTCACTTGGTTCACATTTTGCACTGCTGGATATTGTCCGCTTGTTTCTGTCGCACTGGTTTTAGTCGCTGTTCACTTGTCTTCTTAGGTTTTTCCAGTCTTCCCTATGTCTTGCTCTGCTTGACCAATGGCTTCGTACACGTTCACTGAAGAGGTCGGCCCATCTTCTTCTTGGTCTTCCGGGTGATCTCTTGCCAATGCGGGGATCCCATAGTGTGACTGTCTGCGTCCATCTTCCGTCTCTAAGTCGTGCAACATGGCCTCCCCACTTCCATTTGGTGTTGGTGGCTTGCAGTGCTGGATCTTTAATTGCTGACATCTTTTGTAGCACTTCGTTTGGAACTCTGTCCCTCAGTGATAAGCCTAGTATCCTTCTCAGCATCTTTCTTTGGCATATTTGGAGACTGTTACGAAGTTTGGCAGTGAGTGACCACGTCTGGCACCCATATAACAGTACAGGAGTTACGCAGGTCTCCAATATTTCTATTCTGAGTTTCTTGCCGAGTGTTCTCTCCAGTACGATGAACTTGAGTGTCCAGAATGCCTTCCACGCGAGAGAAATCCTTCGTTTTATTTCCTTCTCTGTCTTCTGGTGGAAGGAGACTAGCTGTCCTAGGTATACGTATTCAGACACTTATTGTAGTTCAGCACCATCAATTATTATGGGTGACTCCGGCCCATTTGACATTACTTGTGTCTTGGTCATATTCATTAGGAGGCCTGCTGATAATATAGTTATAGATAATTATAATTGTGCACCACTTGATAATCATAATGTATTGGATTGACTGAGACAGAATCATTTCTTGTGTTAAATAAATGAATCTCCAGTTTTCTTACCCGAAATCGAACTCGGGACAGCTGGTCGCACGGCTAATTGCTACGTAGCCAGCTGTTACAGATTATACTGCGGGAAGACGCGTAATGAGTAGGAAGGGGCTGGCGGGCCGATACATTAAACAGGTGTTGTCCTTACGTGTACACAGGATGTGTAAAGCAAGGACTTCATTGTCGAATCCACTTTGCACCACACGTGAATTGGCTGTTACTTCCGTGTAGCGAGAGGGCGACCTTGAAACGAGTACGGTACTAGCCGTTTAAAATGCTAACCCCAGGGTTAATGCAAGGTGGGTCGGTAAACTTTTAATCCGGCAGTGGTGTACAGTATTTCTATTTTGTACATTAATGTTATGGTAGTGATGTGCTGTGATCTGAGAGACAGCGTCGAGTTTTTAAAATATATTTAGGCCTATGCTCGACCATGCCGAAATGTAGTAATTATATACCTGGTAGCAGTCCTTTAATGCATGTCATTAAAGTACACCTACTCATTAAAGTACAGGTGTTCAGCCAATGACAAGTCAGCTTTGTACCGTTATAAAACCGCAAGTATCGATTATTCTCGAATATGCAATCGAAATAGAATTAGCGAAAAGTCACGGAGGCTGGAAATCCAATACTGTCGCAGAAGGTTATGTTCTATTACTATAATAATTAGAGTTAATTGTAAATAATATTCAAATAAATTCAATTTGTCATCTCGTTTTTCAATTCTAAATCAATTTTCAGGTTATACCAGAGTAATGTTCATCTTATTCTGTGCCAAGGTCAATGAAATTCGGCCTCGGAAAAAATCAATACTTTCGCGTCTGCGCACATCTCACAATTCAGGTCAGTTCGCACATAACCACAATTTTGAATAGTCTACTTTCAAGTTAGAAATATAGTCGAGCATAAAAAGTCGTATGAAACTTTCCTATAATGGTAATTAAGACGCTCGTATGAAAATTATGAAACTCGTTTTCGCTCGTTTCATAAACAATCATACTTGCGTCTTAATTACTACCATTATAGGCTCGTTGCATAATGTACTATTTTATGTAAGTTTTAATGTAATAAGAATAATAATGATAATAATAATGATAGTAATAATAATAGGTCTAATAGTAGGCTAATAATAATAATAATAATAATAATAATAATAATTATTATTATTATTATTATTATTATTATTATTATTATGTTGAGAATTATATGCATTATACCAGCATAATCAAGAATAAATTGTATAAACATTGTGAAACACTTTTCGGAGAAGAACAAAATGGTTTCCGAAAGGAAAGATCATGTTGCGATGGATATTTTACATTAAAATTATTGATGGAAAAACATCAGGAATTCAACTTAGAAACACATATTGCTTTCATTAATTTCGAAAAAGCATTCGATAGGGTGAACAGAAATAAATTATTAAATGTATTAGCCACAGACCATGTTTCACATCAACTTCTAGCAAACATATATAATATCTATAAAACAAATCTAATTGCAGTAAGGTGTGACAATAAATTATCGCAATGGACAGAAATTCATACAAGAGTAAGACAAGGTTGCGTCCTTTCACCGTTGTTAATTAATATATATGTATGAATCAAATAATTAGAGAATGGAAACAATTGCATCATGGATATATCTGCAATGCTTGGGAAAAGTGGCATAAGTAAGTTTCCACAAACATTTTTTTATTAATTTATTGACAACTTACGGAACATCTGCTCGCTTGGGAAAACGTACAAGTATTTCTCCCATTAGAATAATTCATACAGAAGAAAATTAAATCGACATAAATCAGTGTGAAGACAGTTTTTTTTTTACCTTCTCCTGTGAAATTAACATTTTTAACTTGTGCCACTTTTCCCGAGCACTACATACAACTCAATAGACATTTACAACTAGATTCATTACTTTTTGCAGACGATTTAGCTCTGGTGGCATCCTCAGAAGATGAATTACAAAGTTCAATTTTTAATTTTAACAAAATTGGAATTAAATATGATATGAAAATCAATAAAGAAAAAAACTAAAATTATGGCCTTCTGCGGAAAATACCCTGTGCCTTGCAAAATATGTTTAGATTTAAAAATATTAAGAAAGAGTAAATTACTTTACATATCTCGGATACACATTATCTTTTTTCGATGAATTAGACATTACGCAGAAGATTTCTAAATAAACCAAAACAATGGGAATAATTAACAACATTATGAAACCTTCCCTAGTACAAATGCATACTAGAATTCACCTTTACAAGACCTTGGCGAGACCTGTACTTTGTTACGGCAGTGAGGCATGGGCATTGAGGAAGAAAGACGAAAGCAGAATAACGGCTAATGAAATGAAATTTATGAGATATACAGCGGGATATACGAAATGGGATCACAAACGCAATGAAGATGTAATGGAAGAATTACAACTAGAACCTATAATTAATCACGTAAAACATTATCAGAACAACTTGATAAATCATCTGCATCGCATGCGTAGAGATAGAATCCCAAAAGTCATGCTCCACTATCGTCCAAACGGGAAGAGATCTCTCGGTCGTCCAAAGAAGCGCTGGATTGAAAATTCAACTGTGAGAGCGTAAGAGGCCATATGGCCTAATACTTGAAGGGAAGAAGAAGATGAAAAATCTTGAAATATGCAAGCAAATATTAACTAAAATGCCAAAATATACACTTATACAGGATGTTAATGAACTAATGTTACAATGTTTCAGGATAGGAAGTAGGTACTGTAAGGAAAATATGTTTTTACTAATAAACCTGTGGTCGACAATTCCTGCTTTCTCCGCGAAAGCTCGCTCCTAATGGGGAGGCCATCCATCGTGCACGACATTCAGAAGGTGTCATTTGACTTCACACTTATGTTTCAATTGGGAAGCAAGTTACACAACAGCCATTGGATACTAATATTAGTGGAATCTTACAGCTTCATGCAAAGAGAGTGCCTCCTTCTTTTCTTCCGCTCCTTCTGATTGGACACTGGTCACGAGGCTCTCAAGGACAAATCACTTGTCATTTGAAAAGTGCAGTAGGTGGGTTGACCTTGCTTTGAACCAATCGTCGCTCCATTTCAGACTGCTCGAAAAGTAAACATTGTTGGAATTTGTGAGCGGCATTGTGGAAGCAGTGCAAGTGGATTCGTCAGCGCTGGACTCATTTGCTGTACACGTTGAGTTGATAGCGTATCAACCTGCAGTGAAGCTTTCAGCGTCCGTAATTTATTACCGCAATCAGAAGTGATATGGAGTATAGTAGGCCTACATGTTCACACGGTTGAATACACTGAGAAATTACTGAGAAATTGTAAGAAATGGGAGAGCTGCTCGCTGGGTGCACGATGTATTCCAGCACACACGTTGTTCTCAAGAGTTGAGCAGCGATTGGAAGAGACAGGAGCGCTGTTTATGAAGAGAGGGGGATAACAGCGCGTTGAGGAGAGTTCATACTCCACGCATGGATAAATATATAATAGGATGCGAAACTGCGGTCGGCACCATCTGACGGCAGGGGGCTGAAATAAGATAATCAGCGCCCAACGTCGTAGGTGATGAACATTAGAACTACGTGTTGGGTACATTACCCAGAGTTCTCTGTTTATCCATGCGAGATATTGCTCGAGGAACAAGATGGCAGACAGAAACTTGTTAATAAGTGAATATAAAGTGATACTACGTGTGTGTATAAACAGCGGTGTTTATGGACGTTGTAAAAATAGTGTTGTTGAATGTATTGTAAAGTAATAGTAATATAATAAATTTAACTATCTAAGTAGTACTTGCAAACTTCTCCATTGCTCTGTACAATAAATAGGCCTACCCAAAGAATACAATCCCAATTATCTAATCTTTTGCTTTATTTTTTGTCTCTGTCTGGTTATATTTTAATTGGGTAGTGTAAAATAGATCGTCTCTTTTATCTTTCTGTTCGCTCCGGTAAGAATTTTCAGTGGAAGATGCTGTGAGGAATAAAAATGTAAATGTTTTATTTTAAATTGGGTTAGTTTTGAATATCGATAAGAGTGGGAGGGAATACTTTCTGCACAGTTTAATATTTTCGTCACCAGGTACGCTGCTAAATGCATGGAGTATTTAGTTACTCTTTTCGCTACTTGGTGCGCTGCTAGATGTAATAACGCCCCTCCTCCCAACAGGTGGCAGCAGGATCAATTTCTACAAGTCCACACCTGTGGAGTAACGGTCAGCGCGTCTGGCTGCGAAGGTGGCCCGGGTTCGATTCCCGGTCGGGGCAAGTTACCTGGTTGAGGTTTTTTCCGGGGTTTTCCCTCAGCCCAATATGAGCAAATGCTGGGTAACTTTCGGTGCTGGACCCCGGACTCATTTCACCGGCATTATCACCTTCATTTCATTCAGACGCTAAATAACCTGAGATGTTGATAAAGCGTCGTAAAATAACCTACTAAAATAAAAAAAAATAAAAACAATTTCTACAACAGCGCCTCTAGTTATGTGTTACGGAAAACTCGGTAAGTTTCGCATCCTATTATATATTCATCCATGCCCCACGTTTTGAGGAGGTGTTGCTGCACATGTTTGAAAATGACGTTATCACAAGCGCCAGGACAGTAGTGCACATTCTCCATGTCAATCGTGTGAATGTGTGGGAGGTTCTTCACGAATAGCAATTGCATTCGTACAAAAGGATGTAAGCTTTGGAATCCGCAGATTTTCCATGCCGCGTCGACTTTATCCGGTGATACCTCCAACAAAACATTGAAGATTCGCAGTTCAGTTGTTTTTTAGTGATAAGGCGAGGTTCTCCCAGGAAGGTATTTCAGATATCTACAAGAAACAGCCACGTGTGGGTCGATCGCTTTTCTGTAAATTTGTGGGCAGAATTGCGCGGGATGTGCTCGTCGGCCCTTACATGCTCCTCCTCGTCTCCACGGCGAGGTGATGCCTCTCAATATTCGTCGCCAGCATGATGGAGTGCCTCTTCACATCACACACGCAGTATGCGAGCACCTCACGTAAATATTTGGAGGTCGCTGGATTGGTAGAAGGGGACCTCTACTATGGCCACCGCGTTCACCTGACCTCAGTCTCCTAGACTTCTTACTGTGAGGGTATATGAAAAGATTCCTTGTCGCCATCATGACGATTAAAGGACTTGAGGGAGTTTTGACAAGGGTCCAACAAAATATGTTATGTCATTGTTAACTTTATTACGAGGTCGGTGGCCGCCACTTTGAACAGCTTTTAGTCGTTGAAAAGAAAATAATTGCCAGTAGTGTAATTTTTAGTAATAGTTAATTAAAATCGTTTTTGCAAGAAGAAACTCATTTATTATTAAAGCTCGGAGTTTTAGATAAATAAATATTTTGTTTGCTAATATTTAAGATCTCCAAACTTAAATTAAAGTTCGAGTTGTGACTTTTAGTTTCAAAATGCCAAGTTTCTTCTCACCTAAAAATGCGTATTTTCAGTAGTTTTTATTTGAACAAATAGTATTTTGAAGATACATTGCTTAATTTGTGGTATAATACGTATAAATAAATATTTTGACTATTTTCGGAGTCGAACCTCAGTCTGGACTCCCCTGTATTTTGTCGCGTCTGTGGCTATAGTACTAAAGCACTGGCCTTTCATCCAGACAGTCCGGGTGACGTGTATTATGCAAATCTAGTTGTTCGTCACTCTTGGTTAACAGAAAACTACAATTCAAGTCACACATAGGCTAGTTGTGTGCACTCAATGTTGGTTGCTTGACGGTTGTCCGCCCACTTTCAGGTCTGTGGATATAAAGGGAGAAATTGAGTCGGGGTCTGGTAGAGTTCCAGGGTAGCTCAGTTGATAGAGCCTTGGTGCGTT